>NC_136485.1:103877139-103997139 GCF_053919585.1 Euprymna scolopes
ATATAAATGAAGATTGTGAGAGGCATGAAATAACTCAGTCTAAAAGAATGTGTATCCTCTAACTGACGAGGCAAGAGCAGATACTGATTTAAGTATTTATTCTACAATAGAATTAAAACTCTTTTCCTATGATAGCTTCGGTTTCGATACCCCAAAATTAGATGTTATTTCTTTACACGCACGCCCCCTTTTAAAAGCTTTTCATACTATAATACATTAGAATCCATTTTTAATGCTATTTTGAATCCAGTCAACGACAGCTACTTCTGTTAGTATATATGTATATATATATATATATATATATATATATATGTATATATATTATATATATATATATACACGAGGGGTGTGCAATAAGTAATGCCTTTGACCAACTTCCAGTTGTCTGATCTAGCTGAAATTTTGCATGTGCAATTATTTATATATCTTCGGGGTGCCAAATTACAGCTCTGAACTAATTGTGGTTTCTGTTTTACAAGTGTTTGAACCGAGTCAGGTGTGAAATGGAGCCTGTTGAATGTCAAGCAGTGATCCGGGTTTTGTATTTGAAAGGACGCACACCACAGGAGACTTTTGATGAAATGAAAGAGACTTATGGTGATAATGAAACCGAAGAAACCTATGGTGATAATGCCCCATCATATGACCTTGTAAAACGATGGCATCGTGGATTCAAACATGGCCGGAAGTCTGTGGAAACAGCTCCCAGACCTGGTCGCCCCCCCCCTTCTGCCATTGATGAGGCATCTGTCCGTCAAGTTAAGGCTGCCATCTTGGAAGATCGGTGCATTACTATTCGCCAAATAGCCTAAGATATCAAGATTAGTACAGGGTCTGTGGAAACTATCATTCATGACCATTTGCATATACATAAGGTGTCTTTCAGATGGATTCCCAGGTTGCTCACACAATTCCAGAAGCTAAAAAGCGTCGAGTGCTCCGGGAAGAATTTGGAGATGTGCAAAAAATGAGTCAAAGTATTTCAAAAGACTGATTACACAGGATGAAATCTGGGTCCATCACTATGATCCAGAGACCAAAGTCCAGTCAATGCAGTGGAAGCACTTGGACTCACCACCTCCAAAGAAGGCAAGGGTACAGCCCCCCGCTGGCAAGGTAATGCTCACAGTCTTCTGGGACCAGGACGGAGTAGTGATGATAGATTTCCTGGCAAAAGTTTCCACAATTACAGGAGCCTATTATGCTTCAGTTTTGAGGAAATTAAAGAAAGCTATCAAAATCAAGAGCCGGGGATAGATCAGCAAAGGTACCCTCCTCCTGCAGGATAACGCCCCGGTCCACAACTCGCATGTTGCCAAATCAGAAGCACGAGCGTGTGGTTATGAAATCCCCCTTCATCCTCCAAACTCTCCTGACCTTGCACCCTTTGACTTTCACCTCTTCCCAGCCATGAAGTAGTTTTTAAAGGAAAAAATTTTCCCAGATGATGCAGCCTTGATTTCTGAAGTCACGTCGTGGTTGGAGGATAAACCTGGGGAGTTCTACAAAAACCGTCTCCAGAGCTGCATCAAACGATGGGAGAAATGCATAACTCAGGCTGGCTCCTATGTAGAGAAAGACTAATAACTAAATAAATAAGTTTCGTTGCTCTACTCTTATGGGAAGTGAACTCCCTCGTATTTTATCTGTTTAGGTCATCAGAAATTTTTCTTTAAGCTCTTGAAGGTTCACTGTTACATTAGCACACTAACAGTTGAAAAGTCTAACATTTAAAAGTAAATGCGGTTGCCGTCTTAAGTTAATTCTACATTAAGTTCTCCACTCTAAATAAAGTAAATCGATGATAAGAGTTTATTTCGTACGATAAAATAATAATTTATATTGACTATAAATCAAATAATTTTTAAAATATCAATGTAAGCACTTGAAATGGAATATTTTGCGTCTTGTTTACCAACGGAAGGAATGTTAGTCTAATATCATCACAAATCCCAGCGATTTTCACACCCGAACCTTTTTTTATGCTTTTATTGAAATGGAATAAACATGGAATGTTTAACACAGCTTTTTATTGAAGTATTTATAGGATTCGTAATTACTTTAGGGTGCCGAGGTTAGACACGGCTCTCCTTGAAAAATAAAACGGACAGCAAACCGTCTGGAAGATATAACTACTCCCAAGATACAAAAGGTTTCCAAAAACGTTAAATTATAAAGATAATTGTTAATCCTTAAACTACAGGATATTAACACAGACTTACGTTTTTACTTTTTTAAAACTTATCCACGGGTATCTTGTCGAACTCGAGAGTCTTCAAGGACCACTGCCATGAAGACGAATTATTAGGTATAAGCCAGTTCTATGTGACACTTTTCTTGCGTAGAAAGTATAATCTTTATTGTGGGTTATATTAATGTGACATGACTGCGTCAGGGAGCGATATCGCTCCCCATTGGTGAGATTACGACCCCTTAAAACACTGAGTAAGACCGGGTAATTATGCTGATATTGTCGGTTAAGTGTTAATTGGGTGTCCGGACAACGGCATGTAACCTATCTGAAGGGATGAATTCATTGTGTTTTTGTAACACAGAAAAACATTTTATTGTTTAAGAAAAGTGACAAGAGATGTCAAATTAAAGTTAGAATCAAATCATACATTCGTTCTTGGCCGAACTCGTGCTCAGGATGTCTCGCTTTCTGAGTCGAGAGGTCAAAGTGTTAACCTTCCAAACGTGGGAATAAATTTGAGTTCTGATCCAAGATTCGCAGGCTGTTCTGTTAGGTTTGCACATACGGAAGGATTCAGGAATTCCTCAAATAACGTGTTGGATTCTGATTGGCCTGCGAAACAGCTTACCCTACCCATCACCTTCCAATATAAGCAAGTGCCCGGCCCGGAGGAGATCATATCGAAGTCGAATCTCGAGAGAAAACCACACACCCAAGAAAATGCCTCTCATCCCCCTTTTCCATCACGGTCGTCATCGTGGAGAACGGAGAATAAGATTTTTGACTGTTTTCTGATGTAATCGAACTGAATAATTGTATATATGTATAATACCTGTAATGTTAGTGAATTACATTTTTGTAGACTAGAACCCTCTCTGTCTGTGTTCATTGATCTGCATAAGGAGCTATTTTATTTTCAGCGGACGCTGACATCGGGAACCGATAACGAAGCCTACAAAACGAGAGAATCCTGTAAAGTACTCCCGGAAGAAGACGATCACGGCCATTGCAGTTAAACAGGGTCAGAGGCTACATCTGCTGATATGCAGCGGAAGTCTTACATTAAGAGAGGCACGGCTCAAACAGTCAAAAGGAGCAGTAGTTTTCGTCGGAGTATCTCTTTAACAATCTACCAAAAAATCAAGTATCCAATCAATACGAAATTTACACCGATTATTCTGCATCAAATTTATAAAAATATTTTTTTATTCCAGATTTATATATATTTTTTGCGAAAACACTCTTTTTGTGGTTACAGATATATTCAAATAATCAGCCGAAACTGAACAAAATATTTTATTGTGGGGAGGGTAAAAGTTGTAGATGAAACAAACAAAAAACAACACTTGTGCCCGTGTTAGTTTTTTAAAATTTTAAATTCGAATTTTGTATGTGTTTAATCTTTTATCTTTTGATTTTTTGAAGGGCGGAAATGTTTAATATGTTAGTAATAATAACTAACTGTCAGGTTAGCATAAATTTATATATTTTCATTTTTTTTATGTGAGCACTACTTTTTAATATTGAATGTTTTTAGTGAGCCCAATATTGCTATTATATAGAAAATACTTTGAAAACTTCAAAATCATTTCTATTAACAATTTCTCGTTATGTGATATTACCTCAGTTGTGGTAGACCATAAGCCTTACAAACAGTTGTTCATGTTACAAACATTTCTTATTTACGTCAAATGTTAATGAAATTCTTTTTCACAAATTTTTTCCATAAAAAATTGGAGAAAATCAATTTTGTATGATTTAGAAAGAAACAGTTTTATATGGTTTATGGAACAAATACATGGTTCATATTTTATAAAAGGGAAAATAATTGTAATCATGAAATTTAAAATGCATTTAATTATTGAAAATAAAAGAATGTATAATTGATGTAAACAAAAGAGAAAACTACGCAGTTTTCTATTTACAGGTAGTTAATAGGAAAATTTTAAACCTCGGGAGAAATTAGTGCGAAGTAAAAATATAACACGAACGTAACACAATATTGGAGGTATTTTACCATAAATGGCGTTTGAGATTATAATTTAACTAAATTATGAAAAAAACACTTGCCTGTTTGGTTACATGAAAACTATTTTAAGGGTACGAGTGAGCACGAATAAAGAAGGAGGTGATATCGGCCATCGTTGTGGATGAAACCACAAATATTACGATTTGGGGGGCTAAGATCAGAGTGTATTATCTGTTCTGATGCGACGCTAAACGTATACTTTCATCATTCAATGAAAGAGAAATTTTCCAGACTTGGCCCTTTTTTTATTTTTGTTCTCATCTAGAGTGCCCCATTTTGGAGAACCTGGTTTTCCCTAGATCAAAACCAGATCTCGTGTCTTACTCTGCCATCCTTTGGAGGCAAGTAAATTGGAAATAACTAATTTGCCAACTATATGATGATTCTGTGACTTGCGCTTGGCTTAGTTTTAAGTCTGGAGGCCTTGCATCGACTACACTCTCTCTTGTTCAAAAAGACTTGGTCCTGATTGCAAAACAGTAAAGACGACCAAGCGCGATACTAGATGCAAAGGTTTTCTCTAACACATACGGCGCCTAGCGTTCCTAAAATGGTCACTCATCTGCTACTGGGCAGCCTCATCGTTGTTTAAGTTCGGGAGCTATGTCGGCAACAGATATCTATCTATCTATATATCTATCTCTTTTTCGCTCTCTGTCTGTTTATCTGTCTGTCTGTCTGTCTCTCTCTCTCTATATATATATATATACATATATATATATATATATATATATATATATATATATATATATATACACACCGCTTATAAAAAAAACATTAAACCCTTATAAAGTTGATTCTTCCCTCAATCGTCAAAATAAACGTTAAAAATGCATGCAAATTTACACGACTAAAGAAGTTCATTTAGTCTTGTAAAAGCTACAGTAGTTTCTTCCAAACTATCATTAAGTGTTTGATATTTAAATTCCGCCACGCGAAATCTATAGTAAGATAAAAGATGAAATTATTTGAAATGTAGAAACTTATGCTATAAATTTTTGCATATTCTTATAGCAAATCATATTAATGCTTATTCAGACATCAAATTAATTGATTCAAAAACCTTTTTTTTTCATTTATTTATCAATGTTATTTATCGAGACAAAAATAGCTGTGAATTTTATTTTATTTATTTTGTTTTTAGAATACTTACAATCTTATTTAAAACAGTAGAAAATGTTTTATATTATTCTGCTTTTCTTATAATAAAATTCAGACTGTTATCTTTGTGGAACATAATTGATCAAGAATAATGGATTTTAATAGATTTTAACTCGTTTTTTCTTTTTTGGCGGGAGGAGGTTGTGTTTATATCAACCACACTACTGTGCATTACTAAGGACTTCTACGCAGAAAAATCTGACATAATGAATATATGTATTGGATTGAATAAAGTTTCGTTCAAAATTCCGTTCTGAATTCAATAAATTATTGCAGTGTTGTTAACGGTACCTCCGTTTTGTTTGAGATTCGATGATTGAAAAAAATGTTTAGCGCCGAATCTTGCAAATGCACGATGCGGCGCTAAGGCAAATCGTCTAGTGATTTTTCAATTTAAGGTGTCTACACCAAGAAAAAGGAGTATAATGCTGCATCGGAAATTTTATAAAAGAGACAATTCAGGTGTATTAAGACGCAGCGAATTAAGTATTATGGCATTCTTACGATGTATAGCTAGGCATAAATATGAAGTAAAATTAAATCAATCATCAAAAATGTTTAAGCATTTTCAGGCATCAATTCAGCATAAATCACTTATTCTATGTCAACGGAATATAACGTTGTCAGTTATTTTACGTTTATAACCTTTATAACGTTTTATGATTTTTCATAAACCTCAGTGAACATAGTTGACCTTTACTAGCGTTTTTAAACACGTCTAATGACACGTAAATTTCACCTCTTCTCTGGATTCTCACTTTGCAATTATCTATTGAAATACGGTTCCTCTTTACGAAACGACATGATTGATGTATTTTGATAATCCCAAACTGATTTATATTAATTTCTTTTAACTGTTTTCATTAAGGCATTCTGTCACTTCGCTGTATAAATTGAGCGAATGAATGATCGTTTGGAATTAATTTCTGGTTGAACGCGTCCCAATGGACTAAACGATGTGACGAATCTAATAAGTCGTTTCATCAGTTTTGTTTGAAGGAAAGTCTGTTTAGAAGAATTAAAATATTATCGATATTTATAGAAATGGAAATCGCCATTGTTATCGGAATAAAGACGCTAATCATATTGGGAAATCTAATTAAGCACAAATAAACAAGAATAGATGTTCGTAAATTGCGTCTATTCAAATTGTGCGTTTATGGATTAACATTCTTACTTGGATTAAAATTCTTATCTTTTGTGTTATTTTTGTTGTATAGAACGGGGCTCATATTGGGGACATATATAACGAGGACTCATAGCAGATGATGAGGGAGACACTTATATCAGACTGGGATGATTCTTGGAGGTTTCATATTAATATGGACTGGGATATATGATGCAAGTTCTTAACAAAAGGGAGGGGTACGTCACTTATGCTGATGGTGGGGAGGACACATAACTTGGAAGGTTTACACAAAGTTAGTTATAGATGATGATAAAACACATTTATCTTTTTGTTGTAAGGAATGACGAGACAAACAGTTTCAAACATATTTGGTTCTTTATTCAATCGACCGGTCGGTGACGTCAGGAATTCAAACTTTGATTTACATAGTCTATTTTGTCTCTTCGCTTTTAAGGGGCTTTCCTCTCCAACTGACTCTAACTCATCAACTAACCCATCAACTCCTGACTGACAACTGACTCTAACTCCGAACCCACAGAATCCTATATTGAGAAATCTCCTTTGATTATGACGTCAGAAGTGTGTTTTCCGACGTAACTAATTGCTCACGTAGCTTTACATATGTTTGTCCAAACACAATTTTGGCAAACAAAAGAGTCATCAATTCTAATATTTAACCTATTTTTAAGCAATATATTTTTTTAAGTTGCATTGCTCATACTATTAACTGATATATTTAATATTCAGATTTCTAAAAGAATGGACAATCGACTATTTTTTCGACGTAAAAATATGTAAATATTTCTAATAGAATTAACAACGGACTTAATTTTTAACATTCCGTTTTCCATTATTATCTTAAACAATTGCCTACAAGGTTCGATTTTAACCTCATCCTCATATCATTTTCAGTTATCTAGTACGTCTTCTTACTTACATGGTAAGGGACAGCTCTTTCATGTAACATTTTCACAACGTCACGCCCGATGTAAACTCCGAGGTAGTTCACGTAAATTTCGTTGAACTCTGGACTATTTTTTGTCAAATTATAGATTCTACAGAATTACTAAAGGAACAATGTATGTAATCCACATGGATAACTTGATCTCATTCAGTAAGCCATGATATCTAACGAATTCGCATTTCACTTTTGCATTTAGTCTTTGCTAAGGATTAGAGCTTCAATCTACAGAAAAGTGTGACTTTCAGATAACGTACAATTAAGAATAGTCACTTACCTACAACACTCGCATAAACAATATGTAGTAAATACCAAAAATATCAAAAGAAAATAACCAGTTTAAGAGAACCCTCCACCGAAACAGCTATGCAGAAAGCGTTACATCACTTCAAAGAAATCAGAAACCATTGTTAAGAATTTAATTGTAAGTGATAATCTTTACTGTTAACGGTCAGCGATGGAGCCATATTTCTAGACGGATTCAATTAATTTTTTTTTTTATCTCAACCCACATTTTAAAAATATTTCACCGATAAGCTCTTAAATTACGCGTTATATAACAATGAAATTTCAAGAAATCATACACAACTAATTGTTTATAATGAATAACACTTTTGTGTGGATAGATGAATAACACGTACATAAATATGCCGGCAAGTTGAAATGAACATTTTGCATTTCAACTTGCCGATATATTTCTATTTACTTTTGAACATGTACAAATTCATAGCTTGAAGTAGTGTCATTTTAAATTATTCTTCTATATATGAGTCGAAAGCTTAAACAGTAGCTAGAGCGCAAAAAAATTGGTTTCGATTATAGCCGATGGCATCCACGTAATTTTTTTTTAAAAATCAGAACTTGTTTTTTTAATCAGTACTATATATAAGGTACATACAATATTCAACAGATAATAATAGATACGAAATCTGTATGAATTAAAATATATTTATGCGCATTATTTGACCAGGCAAGGCCGGGCGCCTCCTTCTAGTCTTTATAAATCTTAAGTATGACAGACCAACCAAAATGATATTTGAAATGAATTCTAAAAGGCAAGGCAATAGATCGAGTTACGTATTCTAGGTGCATGGGCGTGCCAAATATAAGACGTTTCTATTAACCTTGTTAGTTTTTTGAGAAAATATGTCAGTTCAATATGGACCGTAATTGGATAATTGGTCTAAGCCACCTGACAAAGATTTTCAGAGGTAATCAATGACGCGTAGAGAAATGACAACAATCATAGTAAAAATTTTATATAAGTTTGGATCGTTTTCTTTAATCAAATTTTTCGCAATATTTCTCTTACTTCAAATGTTTTCCCCCAGCCTCCCAGGCGATGTAATTTTCGACATTCTAACATTCCGTATTGTATTGAAGAATCCTCTGTTAAGCTTTTGTATTTGAAGGATATTTCGAAATTTAAGTAAGGGTTTCGTAAAGCATAACTGATAAAAAATCTAATGTAAATTCCTATTTGCATTCCACGATTGCCTGTTAATGATGTAACATTCAAACAAAAGTAGACTTTCACTTTAACGTGCATAATATTAGGCGCATTTGTGTGGATTATTCTAGTATGTTATCTAGCAGCTTTACTAGATGTGTAGTCTTTCTACTTCTTTATTGTTCTCTCTCTCTCTCTCTCTATATATATATATATATATATATATATATATATATATGTATATACTAGCTGTATTAGCCCGGCATTGCCTTGGCTAAACCTTATTGCAAGGTGGTAGCATTAATGATATCCTATTTAAGATGCATCGAATACCTTAACTTGTAACGAAAAGTGACCACACACAAGATTTAGGGAAGTATAAAGCACATAGATTTTGGTCTATGTAAATGAAACGGGTAGTAGCTCTCAGAACTTCAAGAAGAAATTACTCTCATGGCTCTAATAAATACGTATCCTTCCGTTTTGAAATGTAACTGATGTTAGCTTTTAATATACAAAAAATATTAACTTTAATATAAATTAAATATAAATTAAATATAGATAAATAAATCAACTTTTTCAATATGCGTAGTACAAATAGGACTTGTGTCGATCAACTGGGTCGGGTCTGCATTTGCAATATGGGGTTGAATACTTTTAGAAGGATTTTGAGGTCTATCAGAGCGTGGAAAACGAGCTAGGTGTCTCAGCACTACTGAATCTTCCCGGCCATCATTATGTCGTATTCTAGCATGTGTAGGGTTAGCTTCGAGGAGTTCCACTACCTCGACAATAAGATCATATTTGCTCCTGTAACCAAACTCTTTTAAAATTACCTCCCCACGATCACAGAGTCAAACACGTAAAGCAGCTCTAGTAGAAGATCGCCTTTCAAAGTTGAAAGTTGAACATGCGTTCGTGAGGAGGTGTATTTGTAGTAGTGCACAGTAGGGAGCGAATAGCATTTAAAACATCCTGTATGACATCCTGCCAAGCGCTAAGTGTAATCGTCTAGATTCCAGAGCTAATAACATAGTGTTCCAAATAAAGCCATTTTAACACTCGCATTGACTGTTGTATGCAGTAGTGTTGCTGGATCCAATTCCAAGTCGCGTCAAATTTTTTTTAGAATTCTTCTGAGATAAAAGAAGTTCCTCGATCGGAATGGATAAATGAGGGGAGTTCGAATATGGAGAAAATAGTTGTCAGGGACTGGATTGCGGTTTGTTAAGAACAGTCGTGACAAGGGAAAACAACAATATGGCACATTTCGTGACCTTACAAAATGCCAAAAGCGCTGTACTCAAGGATGTATTAATGAATTGTGTAGTACCTTTAGTTCCTCCAGGGAAGAAGCAGCAGCCCCACATACTCTCGATAATGCATCGGCAACAATGTTTTCACTTCCGGGACGGTGTTTTATGTCGTATGACAACGGGAAAAGTTCCATTTTCCACCGAATAAGGTTATCATTTTTAATTTTTCTTCGGTTAGCAGTTTTAAACATAAAAGATACGGTTTTCTGGTCTGTTACAATAGTAAAGTTTTTCCCAGCAAGGAGATCCCTCCATTTTCGGACGCACTCGACTATAGCATAAGCATCTTCCTCGACTATGAGAAGTCGGTATTTCAGATGGGTTTAGCGATCGAGAAAAGAACGCTACAGGCCGTAAGAGAGTGTCTCTAGTAGCCTTTTCTGAAGCATCGGTTTCAATAGTAAATGATAATTCATCATCAATAACTTTTACAGGCGATTCGGCAACGTCTTTCTTTAGTTTTCCAAAGGAATTGATTACTATAGGAGGCATGGGAAATTGTTTATTTTCGACCAGTGGACGAATTTTGTATGAATACTTAGATATCAATTTCGCGTAGTACGAAAACATTCCAAGACACCTCTTTAACGAATCTGAATTGGAAGGAGGAGGCATTTGTAAAAGAGGTTTCAAATGCTCAGGATCTGGTTGCATAGTCCCGTTACAAATGGATGGAATGAAGTGAAAACTTTGATTGTTCTCCGTTTATTTCGAGGTTATATGTCGAGGCAGCCTTTACTTCTTGTTTTTTTACATTTTCACCCCAAACAAGGCACATTGCCACTTTGGTGTAGGGGGCTACTATCAGGGGCAGCAACTACTGGGGCACTATGTTGCAATTTGGGCAGCAAGATGTCGGTTCACGTTACACTTAAACTTCTGCATGTCAGTACAGTTAGGGAAGCAGGGACCTGGAATGGAATTCCAGAGTCTAGCGGTTCTGGGGAAGAAACTACTGGAGTAGAAAGATCTTTTACATCTAGGGATCTCTACTGTATGGGGGTGGGCTTTAGCTGCCTGTCGGGTTTGTCGAGGGTGTCTACGTCTTAGGGGCACAAATGTCTGCAGTTCGTCAGAGCATTCACCATTAAAATACTTGTAGAACAGCCAGAGGGATGCAACATTTCGTCGATGGGACAGAGGCTGAAGCTTAGCTGCCAGTTCAGGGCCTATCAGATTGGCGACTCTCTTTTGAATCTTGTCTAGGAGCGAGAGACTATCAGCAGATGCACCAGCCCACATGTGACAACAATACTCCATACATGCATGAATGGTGGCCTTATAGAGGTACAGGCTACTTTCAGGTGTCAGTAGTTTTCTAGCACGGTAGAGAGAGGCTACCTTTTTCCAGCGGCCCTGGCAAAGTTTTCAGTATAATTGTTCCAACTCAGTTTTCCTGTGAACGTTAGGCCAAGCAGTTTCAAAGATGTATTATCAGACAGGGAGTCACTAGCTATTGCTATTGGTGGCAGAGAAGGGTTCTTGTAATTATTGAAGGAAACCAGTTTAGTCTTGGCAGCATTGAATGTGACCATTTATGTCCCCATTCTACTACAGATTGGAGATCATCCTCTAGTGTTTTTGCCATTTCTTTAGTTATGTGTTCATTTGTTTTCCTGTCATTCCTGTTATAGAGCGTGGTGTCATCAGCATATATACCCATCTCAGAGGCAGTTTGTCTGGGAGGTCATTAATAAATATTAGGAACAATAGAGGTCCAAGGATAGACACATGAGGCACTCCCGCATTTATATCACACTGTTTAGATGTACGACCATCGAGGACAGCCTGGATTTTTCTCTTATCTAAGAAGGATTTAATTATGTTAAGTATTCTACCAGTGATACCATATGATCTAATTTTCCTCATGAGGAGACCCTCATGCCATACCCTGTAAAAAGCCTTAGATCTATCTAGAGCTACCGTTCTGCCCTCCCACGCTTTGTTCAGTGAATGGTATATACGTTCAGAGATTACAGTGAGGATGTGAGCTGTGGAACGGGCTTTTCTAAATCAATATAGTTTGTCAGTCAGAAGTTTAGCATCTGTAAGGTGCCGGAATAGAGCATGGTTAATTATGGTCTCAAATATTTTGGCGAAAAGTGGGAGAAGTCTAATGGGGCGATAATTTGATGGGTCAGTTTTTTAGCCAGAATTCTTGAATAATGGTACCACAGAAGCAGTTTTCCAACAGCCCGGAAAGCATGATTCATTAAGGCATTTGTTGTAGAGTTTGGAGAGAACTGGAGCTACTTCGACTGAGCACAGCCGGGATGAGATCAGGTCACCATGCCTTTGAAGTGTCAAGTTTTTTATGATAGCGTGTACCTGAGCAGGGGTGATTTTTAGATCGTTTAGCGTGGCGTCTGCCCGCAAAGGAAAGTCAGACAGGGGGTGGTTGGAAGGGTCCAGTGTGGAGTTCGAGGCAAACCGGCTGGCAAGCATATTAGCCTTGTCGGTTGCTGAGCAAACAACCTCGTGATTGTTGGTTAGTGGGGGAATTGTTGATTGCCCATTATTTACTACACTGTTGTAGATTTTCCAGAAGTCACGATTTCCTAGTTTTTGTGCTTCGATGCGTTTTTTAGTGGTTTCAGTAAAGTCTCTCTTAGCTGTCGCTATTTCTTTCTTAACGTTACTTCTAGCGTCTATATACTTTTGTTTGTTTGAACTGGACTTATGTCGGTTAAATCTGCGGTATGCATACTGCCGTGTAGCAATGGCAGTTGCGCAAGTCGAAGTAAACCATTGGGGAGAGTGGGGCTTGCTATAAAATTTCCGCATTGGAGCATGTGCTTCAATTGCTGTTTTGAACCAGTCAGTGGTCTCATTTCGCACTGTTCAGCAGGAAAAGAAAAAATATTTCCCCATGGGGCATCTCTGATAAGATCTCCGATAGCTTGCCAGTCAGCCTTTTTATAATATCTCGTTGTTTTGAGCACTGGCTCTTCAGTTTTGTGTTTAGAATTTAGGGCGATTTCTACCATTATCACTGCATGGTCAGCGTTCCCGAGTGGGCTGTCAGCATGTGTTATACAATCCTCGGGAACTGTAGTCAGAAACAGATCTAGAAGTGATGCGTGTTGTTCTTGCTGGTCAGGGAAACGGGTTGGAAACGTAACCATTTGTGATAGGGAGTGAGATATAGCGAAACTATGTGTTTAGCTGCCCGCTGCATCTGTGTGAGTAGAGAATCCAAGCCAGTTTTTGTGGTAAATATTAAACTCACCAAATACATGTACTTGTGCGCTAGTGTCAAGGGAGAGTGCTGTGTCTATGCTGTCAGAGACTTTGTTTATTATGATGCAGTACTGCGTCGAGGGAGAGCGGTAGAGAAAATAAAAGTAGCTAATGTTATGTTGTATGTTTAGTCTAAAGCACATAAAGGCTTAATCGTCCGTTTTTAGGTTTGTTTCTCTAGTCAGGGGGAGGGTGTTACGAATGTAGACTCCAAGTCCGTCCATATGTCTGTAAGATTCCTTACGGCAGAGTGGGAGATAGCCAGTCATGTTAAAGTAGTTAGAGGGGATGGATGAGTGTAGGTTAGTCTCGCTTAGTGCTAAGATATCCGGGGTATTTGAAAGGAGAAATGCTTTAACATCAGCTAAATTAGTTCTAAGCCCACGGATGTTAGTTAATGCAAGCCTCAAGGGAGGAGGCATGTTGGATTTGTTTGTCCCTAGGCCTGGTTTAAGCTTATTTTTTATTGTACAGTCATCATGTTTTTAAAGAGTTTCAGTTAGGTGAGGGGGAGCTGAACAAGAGGGTATGCAGGGTATCAGACATACAACACAAGTAGAACATTAGCTGGCCTTTCTTCAACTAGGACTGTGGTCTCAGGAAAGCCCATCGGGGATGAGTGCAGGGTCCCTTTCCATGCGCGACATGGCACTACAAACATCCCGATATTATACAACTGCTGATGGAGCAGCTGCTCTCAGCGCTACCAAAGAGGTAGTTACTACCAGTCGGAAACAGCAGCTAGTAACTCTCAATCCGGTACCCTCAGCCCATCAGAAGAAGATCATCCCAATCTAATTGCACAGGCATGTGTGGTACTCAAGCACTCCCAAGTGCCCAGTTTTGAGGGGTGGGATGTGTCGGGAGTGGGGGAACGACATTCATTGCCCTAGACAAGAAACAAGATCTACCACTAAGTGTTTTGTCGATTCACTGTTGATAGTGTGCATGCGCCTGACTAATAGGCAAGGAAGGAGTATGGAAGCCGGCGATACTCAGAGCCTATCTACTCCTTAAGCAAATTAGGTTTGCAGGCCGGTAATTTGTTTGAGTCACCAGCTCTAGGAATGTTGTCATCCAAGACTGGAGAGGCCTCCCTCCCCTTTAAGTTTAGTTTCAGAGTTTTCCTTCTCCTAGACGAGTGATCTGGGAAGATCTACTGGGTCCATCACCCCTGAGAGGGTTTGCTCTGCGCCTGGGTCTTAATCCAGGTATTTCTGCGACCCCACGTGGTTAGTTAATGTTACAGGGTTAGTTTGTAGAAGTTATATATCTAATGAATAGTTACACTCCTCAAAGTGATTTAGGAGCATGCAGTGGAAGCAGTTTTGTGGGAAGGCTTGTTAGAAAAACGTTAGTGTGGATAAAGACTTTTACCTTTAGGTTTTTCCATTTTTTTTTTAACTTTATCTTAGTTTAGGTTCAGGATAACGTAGTTTGAGTAGGTATTAGGAATTGAGCTAAGAATTTTGACCGTCACTGTATATTTAGATTTACGAAGGTTAAGGTGTTGGTGCAGAAACCCTATTAGTGACACCCATCGGTATTCGTTTGAATCGGTACAAAGGATTTCCAGCTTGACAGGCCGTGTAGGGCCCATCTTCAGGACAAATTTCGATCTGGTTGCACGCTTTGGATAAGTCATTTGTACTAAATATACGTTATTGAGCTATTTGGTTCACGAGATCCTCAATCCGAGGCAAAGGATATGCACTATCTATGTAAGGTGAAACGATTAACGGTTTGGGAGAAATAAACTACTAATCGTGTCTTTTTATTAGGCGACGAAGTCACAACAATCTGAGCACGCCAGAGTGAATAACTTGTTTCAATTACATCATCTACAAGCAGTTGTAGAATTCCCTTTTCAATGAATCGAGCATTCTCCGCACGGTAATTTCGGGATTTAGTAGGAATAGGTTTGCAATCAGGGGTTAAGTTTCGAAACAATTTCCCGGAGGCACAGCTGATCTTGGTTAGAGCGCAGACTTTTAGAATATCCTGAGGTCCACCAAAAGAAAAAAGTGATACCGTGATGTAGTTTTAAAAAAGCACTCCGAGTATAATATCTATACAGGAATCAGAAAGCAGTGTAAAAACAATTTCTTTATACTCGCAACCATTGAAGAAAATGTTCGCCGTGCAATATTCCGATAGTTTGAAGGAAACGGCGGATGATGCCATGGAAATTAGAGAATTACGTTTTGAAGTAGACAGCTTCATTGTTTTAACAATAGTAGCAGTAATAAACTTATCAGAACTTCCTGTGTCTATGAGGGCAGTCTTTTCCCCCTTTTAATTCAACAATTTTAGTAATGGGAGGGCACCTATTACCACCTATAGTATGGACTAGCATAATAGCAGAAGTAGAACGTGAAGGTGTCGGCATAGTAGAACGGCAAACTCTGGAGAAATGTCCAAGATAATCACAGTTTCGACATAATTTATCGCGGGCAGAACAATGACGGCGATCATTCTTAAAGTGACGTCTCCCTCCACAGTTGTAACACTAGCCATGAGCAGAAAGGGATGCAGAAAATTGTACAAAGTCACACTCCATACGAGAACCAATAAAATAAGGAATTTTAGTAACAGTCGCCTCCTAGACAGGGTCCGTGGACACATTGTTAGTTCTAATAGAAGTTGTTGTAGTAGCGGCTGCTCCAATCGAGGAAGCGTATAATTCAGCACGAAAGTGAACTTGTTCTAAAGCTATATCACATGGAGTAGCCTCTTTGCGAGTTAGCGTATCAATTTCAAGTATTCTAGCACGTATTACTGAGGACCGGGGACCACGTATAAACGCATCATGGACAGATTCATCCCGGTAAGTAGTAGCAGTAACGTCTTTAAAGTAACAGTCAACGGCAAGTCGATTCAAGACCTGAAGATATTGATCGACAGACTCGTTTTCTTGTTGCAGACGCGTGAAAAGCAGATGGCTAGCATGTATAACGCGTGAAAATTTATCGTAAACACTTTTCACTAATTCGACAGCGTGTTCATATCCTGAACAAACCTCGATAACATCATCAACGATAGGAACGATGTTGAAATAAAGAACTTCGAGATTATCAGTGTGTAACGAAGCAATAGTTGACAAACAGTAATTAAAGTTACGATACCATAATCTCCAAAGTTTGCTAGCCTGAGGGTCTGTCGGGGATACATCAACTTTGTCAAGGCGAACGATCTTCTCCATGAGTGAAATAAAAATTTGTTCAATAAATTTTTGTGTTGCAAGTAAACGAAGACGTAACACAAACCTCTTTCCTAGGCTTTTATGAAACAAAATTCACACCTACTAAAGCAAGAGAGAAAGAACTCAGTCTTTTAAAGAAAAAGGAACACGTGCAAAATCACGTGGCAAGAAACTGAATTTGCATATCAATTTTTAATTAGTAAGAACAAAGCAATTTAAATGAAAATATTTTAAACAGTCAGAACAAAACAATTTAAATGAAAATATAATGCTACATTAAACCATACGTGTGTTCAATTGTTCCAGGAAACAATTGCAATGTTCCATTGTCATTTGGCAAACTTTCCGACTTGCTTCTGATACTATCTCCAAACAGACTGTCTCTCTTGCTTTCAAATCTGACACCCCGAACGTTGATCTCGTCACAAATCTCGCTAACCCTCGTACTCACGAGTTGGGCTTTGGATAGGTCTTTATTCGTGTTTATTTCTCTGCTGTGATCCATGAACCTCTTTTCTGTTACTCAATTGCGTTGTGTTAAGAGACAGATTTTGGAACTGCAATAATTTCCACAAACAATATGATTCCGTTAGTTAAATCTGTATCTAATGTGCAATCTGACAAACTAACAGTCCATTAATGTAGACTCCCATTGATTACCAAGAATAGAAATGTAAAAATAAATACAGTCAAGCACTTTATTGAATAGCATTTGTAATGTTTACTGTACTTATTTTGTTATTGCCCATAAATTAAATGCTTCTATTCGCGTAGAAATGTATGCTGTTTTAATAGTATGTCTGTAGATAAATACATATACTTATCTTTGTACTAAACTCTGTCCGTTGATCAGCCGTAATGCCAAGCTTTAAAATATAATTTGAACTTGAGTTTTCCGACTTAAGTTTAGAATAACCTGTTTGTTGTTCTTTCAGTATTAATTTGGAAAATATATTTTTATCAATCTATTGTGTCTTTCTTATAAATAATATTTCATCATTATTTGACGCATTACATTGAAATAGGATGCTCAGCAATAATATCTATAAAAGATTTATGAGACAAGTGCACAAATTCTCACATGTATATCGACGCAACTTTTATAATAGTATACTGAACTATATTTCGGTTTGAATATTAATCAAAAGTGAAACTACTTCATTTAAGTAGTGAGCAAGAACAAAGGTTTTTAAAATGGCAATAGATGCCTATCAAACTTACTTTTTAAATAAGCAAGGTAGCATGTATGAAGAGAACCTTCAAGAGGAAAAGAGATTCAAAAGCTTGCGGTTCGTTAGAAGATACAACATGAATACGAACTGTAATACAATGACGTATGAAAAAAGGGAATTTATGAAAATCGCGCAACCACCAATTCAAACGAGCTGGAATAAACGAAGCAGGGAATAAAACATAAATTTTTGAAGACCACATGTCATAAAAGTATTCATAGACAGACTGAGACTAGCAACATCACGTTTCTGCCCCTTATCAGGAACCTCCATATGTGACAGAGATTGACCAGCCGAAATACTAATTAAAAATTAATAAATATTACAAATTAAACGCTTTCATATTAAATTGCTTTGTCATGGAAATACGAATACAGTGTTCCACTATTTGAATTGTGAGATAGAGAGCATTTCGGCATCTAAGTTGATATCGAATAGAGATGCATTAAACTATTGAAATTTTAAACAGTTATTTACAACTTGAAACATAAGATATACAGATTAATACGACGATATTCTATGCTTTATAATAACCTGACTTACTTTAAAATGTGATTACGAAAAGATGCTCTCATAATTTACATTTACGTTTTGCATTTTTTACATAATAAAAAAGGACAACACAAAAATGAAAGAAAAGACTTCCTTACAATATCGGTGGGATACACTTAGAAATAAATAAGGTGTGTCTCTCCATTTCTATAAGAATATACGTGTGGTGATATGTCAGAACTTTATGTCAGTTCTGTAGTGTGTATTTCTTTAGTTTAATGTAGAAAAGGGTAATTCATCAAACTCACAAATATTTTTCCGTCAAAAAAAACATAATTTGTCAGTGAGGTAATCCGTAATATATTGTTTTATAGTAGTCGGCACAGGGATATAGCAATCGTAAATGTTATTATTTTTCTATGTTTTTCCTTATTACTGACGTAATAACGCATATTAAAAAGAACCACTTTAAACGTCATTATTTGCTTCTGATATTTTATTTACTTCTTATAGTAATTTGCAGCAAAAACATTATGATGTAAAAAAACCATAGCCCGCAAAACTCACGTCTTAATATTTCGATTTATTGAGGAACTCTATCGTTGTAATGCCAGTTACTCATCTCATAATATCATAAAATCAAGTAGTCAAGCAAGTTAAACATGTTTAAATCGAATGAAATAGTTAACACTGTTGCATTATTCTTAACTTAAGTAAGAGAAGTTTACTTGGATTGTAGAACTAATTTAACTTAGCACTTAATTGCCATTGGGCGCATGAACTTAAGATTATAGAAATTATGGCTGATTTTATAGACTGGTGGAAATTTCAAATTTGAAAGCACATAGCTCAGATACGAAATATACCCGAAATTATTAAAGTTTGAAACCTCTATGCAAATGCTTAATGTAGTTACTTGAAATTAAATTTAGCTGGTCTTATAGAAGGTAAACGAGTTCATTGTCTACCTTATGTTAGAACTGATATTTTAATATTGATTAAATGCGATACAATAAAGATATTTACGTATAACCCATTGAGACATTTTACATGGTCATATTTTTAGCTTAAAGGGGGAGAACTTGAAATAATCCATGTTACTAGATGTCATGTTTCACTTTGAAATAAAACCGATCGTATCGCCATGAGCATGGAATATGTGCCTACATTAAAGATGGATTTCCATGTGGTAGGGATACCTCCAGAGAAGATCCTAAATCATCCTATATGTGTTTCCGGGCTGCACTTGCTCACAATACTGCGTTTATATTTGCTCTCTATCGCCCCCCAAACCGGGGAGTTACTATCTTAAAAAGCATATCTGAGAAAAAAACGTACCACATCCTGTCCGCCAAGTACAAAGTATATGAACAGCGGCTTGGTTCCCATCAGTTGTGGCAAATAGCGATCAGGACCCTGAACAGAAGCGTGTGCTCTATCCAAATGACATCAATGTACCTGAGGTAATCTCGTCAGCATCAGATAAAGCCAAACTCTTTGACAAGAACTTTGCAGCAAATTCTACACGATGCGACCAAGGCACCCAGCACCCAGTATTTCCTCCTGTATCAGAAAACACTCTATGTGATGTACAAATATCTGTGTGTTATGTTGCTGAGCTAATCAAAAACCTTGATTCCAGTAAAGCAACTGGCCCTAACGGCATTCCTATTATAGTGTTAAAAAAAGATTCAACCAGAACTAGCTCCCACACCTACAAAGATGTTTTAGCGTTGTCTTAAGGAGAATTGCTTCGCAACACCCTGGAAAACCTCATCAGTATGCCCAATATTTTAGATATCAGGTGATCGGTCATCTCCCTCTCAGTATAGATCTATAAGTCTCCTGTGCATCATGAGTAAGTTGCTGGAATCTGTGTTAAATAGAAAAGTAGTCAATCACCTCAGCAAAAATAAACTTCTAAGTGACGCACAATATGGTGTCCGTTCTGCTAGATCTACAGCAGATTTGCTTACGGTTAGTTCTCATAGGATTAACGAATCTCTTGACGGAGGCTTCCTGTCAAGGATAGTTGCTCTTGACATATCAAAAACCTATGGTAGAGTATGGAATAAGGGTCTACTTCACAAGACCTCCAGTTACGATATGGGTGGAACTGCCTTCTCTATTATTAAATCAGTTCTCTTTGATAGGTTCAAAAGAGTAGGGGTGGATGGGCAGAAATCAGAAGTATTAATGCTGGTGTCCCTTAGGGTTCCATCCTAGGCCTAACTCTCTTCCCAATCTACATCAATGACCTTCCAAATCATATCCTTAGATCATTTATGCTTACGACACTACCATTTATGGCAATACATTAAAAACCGTAAATGACCAAGTTCTCTCTGATTCTTCTTCTTCTGATCTTGAGCATGTGGTACAATGGGGAAAGAGGTGGTTGGATACTTTTAATGCATCTAAAACCAAGCTGTTGTCTTATCATCATCAACCTTCTGATCCCTGTCTGACATCAGTTGAAATAAATGACTCCCATATTGAGGAGGTTCTATGTTTTGGCAAGCTCCTGTGCTTGACCATTTCTCTTGATATGAAATGGAACACGTACATCAAATCTGTTGCCAAGGTCACTGGGCAAAATAGTGATATCCTTCTATCGATCCAGTAGATATATCACTTCTGATGCAATTCTCTACCTATATAAGAGCCAGTTACGTTCAAGGATGGAGTAGTGTTGCCCAATCTGAGCAGGAGTTGCTAGAAAGCAACTTATCTTGCCTTGACAGAGTTCAAAATAGACTTCGTAACCTAGTGGGGGATTTCTATTCCTTGCAACATCTTTCTCACAGAAGAGACGTTGTGAGCCTGTCTCTGCTATACCGCTATTTTCATGGTAAGTGCTCGTCTGAGCTCCAATCCATGGCCCCCCTCGCCAAACTTTCACGAAAAACACTCGTCTGGCTGAAAACACTATCAATAATTTCCCCCCCTCTTTATCCGTGCCTAAAACTAAACATAGATTCCATGAACAAAGCTTTTTTTCTTAGAACCGCACACGTGTGGAACACTCTTCCATGTGTCTGCTTTCCCGCTGACTATAATATGGTCGTCTTCAAGTCCAACGTAAACAAGTTCTTGGTGAGCCGTTCCCCTTAAGTAATCCAAGTTACCAAATTTCCACAACTAACAATTACTACGTCACTGTCCCATTGACCACTGCAAACTTCTGCTCCCTTATCCTCGAGTGGCCTACATGCCTTTATACGTAGTGACTCCTTTATAAAAATCAAGCAAACTATTCCTTGCGCATGTAATTAACACGAATTCAGTGAAACCAAAACTGATTACTTCCAACCATATGAGTAATAAATCTGTTTTATGATTTCATTTATTGTTCTAAGATGCAGAAAAGTCTTGATGGAATACTGAAGCATATAGTTTAGCATGAAAAGATTTAGTGACCATCTGAAATAAGCTTTATTTGTAAGGCTGAATTACTAAAAGAGGAACAAGATCAACATTTCAGTATAAATGTAAACATAACAGAGTAACAACCTCAAATAAAAACACTAATAAAATATACAAACTTGACATAAAATATATCATCAACGCATACAATGTAATTCAATTTCATTGTGTATTAATGTAAAGATTAGTTGCTTACTGATTTCTATTTTGTATTTATTTTATATTTATTTTCTTATTTCAATTTTAAGCAATTGTTTATTACTATCCCATTGAAAAGGAAACATAAATTAGACATATGAATACATTAACCGTGCCGCATTAAAGAGTTTGTATGTGAAAAATTCCAATGAAAACTGCGATAAATCTTAATAATAGTAACTTCACAAATACAATGCAACTATTCGAATTGTTAATAACATTTTAAATTCATTTGGATATGAAACCAATGTTGGAACTGATCGTAGACATGAGGACTGAAGCTAAGTTTAACGTCTGATTTGAGGGTGTTCAACTACTTCTTTTATTGGCCACCGAGGCGTTTTCGCAAATCTTTGAGTGGTTTTGGATCTTCTCCATCGTATATTAACTCTCCTGGTTTGTATCGTACAACATGGCCCAAACCAGCGGAGTTTCCTCTTTAAAAAAGATTAATGTGCTTCTCCTGGATCGGGTCAAGACATGGGTATAAGAGACGAAATTGTGGCAGTGTACCTGCAGAAATCAGAGGGGGAATTACTGATCGAACACTTCTTGCCTTTTCAAATCCGCAGTTCTCATCGGCCATGTTTTGCAGCCGTAGAGATAGATCGTCCGACCAATCCTTTGATAGATACGGTCTTACGTGCTTATTGTGTCGAGACTACAGACAGGAGGCAGACGACTGCAAGCGTGCCGGGTCCAGTCGATGTCATCATACCCCTGGCATTGAGTTCAAGTACGTTTCCAGAGTTTTCTAATTGGGAACAGCGTGCTTTTCTTACACAGTTTTTCGAGCGTTCACTTTCATCTTAGATAAATTATTGCATTTTGTATGTGACAAATTGGATGTCGGAAAAGTTTTCTGCGGGAATGGCTATGTTCAGCGCAGTTAATGTCAGTCCGAGCGAAATTGCGAATACCACACACAACAAATTATTCATCCGGTGCATTGCGAGTCGTCAAGTTAATGGCATTGTTTAACAGTGTACACAAAGCTACATACTTCTGTTTAACTCAGGAGTGGCCATCAAACGACCCGCATACCAAGCCATAACAGTGACCTTTAAACGTGTGGAGCAGTAGCATATTTTATTGAGGTTAAGAAGCTTGGGACCAAACCCTCTCTGCATGCGTTATCTCGGAAAAAGCATTGACTCAAATCCTGCCGCTGTAGAGTGAAGATTTTATCCGTGCAGTTATTTTTCCAGAAAAAAAAAGTTCTACGATAACGTTCAAGTTAGACATTTCTCAGCGATATGGGGGCAAATGGGTTTGATGCCCTATCACGGAAACTGATGCCTTTATAATTGCTGAAAAGCATCGATCTCTTTTCTAAAAACGGGGATGACAGCAGTCTTTCAGCATTTATTGAATACTCTATACTCGGGTAATGATATGATGCAATTATGATGCAATAGCGTCTCGACACTGCTTGAAGAATTTCACGATAACGCGCTAATCTCGAGGCACTGTGACATTCTATAATATAGCGATCATGTCACTTATTTCATTGACGCTTTGGTATCAATCTGACACTCTGATGCGCGATTATCGGAATGGAGATGTACCTGCGCTTGAAGCGTGTCATGGTTGAGTAAAGTCTCAAAATTACTTTTCCAAAATACTATACAATCTTCAAGAACAGGTTTGGTGCGGATCGTTTCTGCTTATTGCTAGTTGTTCCCCGTGCACGATTTTTGCATATAGACCATGTGGTTATAGCCTCTTAATGCCGCTCGTTCTATATTGCCACCAACTAAACACCATTAGATTTTGTGATCAACCCTAAATTAGTGGGTAATTTTTCGGCGTAAGCGTTTGTATTTGTAGGAGTTGCCACCCCAGCTTTCATCGCGTTATCTGACAATTCAATAGTTCTACTGAATGTCCAGTTTTCGTTAAAGTGGATCGGTCATAACAAGTGTAAACGTTTATATCTCACGTACATTCTCTTTCATATATATATATATATATATATATATATATATATATATATATATATATATATATATATATAGCTTAATGTAAAAGGGAAAGAGAAAGTTCAATTCCACAAACGAGACATCCGGATAATGCCAATCTCAACAATAATTATTGGACCTTATACAATAGGGCAACAAGAGTATGAAATAAAGACAAAAAACTATATATTGGTAGATATAGAATGGATCATTTATTTAATAATGGAATACGGGCAAAATTTGGGGGAAAGAAGGGACTCTTTATGTCAGGGTATTTCGAAGCCCAATACTTCTAATCAGAAGAGTAGAGAAGGTGCTTGGTAGCATGGGAAAGATGCGGCTAGTGTAAGGTTCGTTAGGGACGAAAGTGATTAAGAGGAATTATAGAATGTTGGGGAAAGTTTTATTGAATTCTAAATGAATAAGGAGAAGCCTGTTATATATATAGTATGATATATAAGATTATATATGGTCTTTAACATAGCATTGTGATTCAAGGGTATATGTATTATGGTTAAATAGGGGGTGTATTGTCGCTGCATGGTAATTTATTTTAACGGTTTGTGGAGTGTCTATTTTCTATGGAGTGGGTAATGTTGATTTTGATTGATGACATTTAAACGGCAAATGACGGCTATAAATTCGCTTATAATTTGGGGGGTGTAAAACTGAAAGGTAATATGCGGCAATATATTTATAAGTTTCGGCTGTTATGATATATGGAATATGATTATAAGGGGGCGATCAAAGATCAGGGTGGCAATGATTATGAGTGCGTTTAACTTCATGCAAAAGGATAAGTATACATATTGATGTCAAAGAGGAGGAGTAAGGAAACCATTACTACTTATGAGAGTGGTAAAATATACCAAATATTAGTAAGGTAATTATAATAGTATGAAAGATAATAGTAATGAAAATTATAATAATAGTAGTAATAAAAAAGCTGAAAATAAAATAGAAGTAAAATTGAAGATAAGAATAAAGATGAAATAAATAGAAAATTAAAGATGAAATAAAGACAAACTACATATACCTCTTAATCTCAATACTATGTTAAAGGCCATATATAATCTTATATATCATACTATATATAACAGGTTTCTCCTTATTTATTTAGAATTCAATAAAGTTTTCCTCAGCATTCTATAATTCCTCTTAATGAACCTTACGCTAGACGCCGCATCTTTCCCATGCTACCTAGCACCTTCTCTACTCTTCTGATGACAAGCATTAGACTTCGAAATAATATGATAATTTCAGGGATTGGTCATTCTCATAGTAGCTGACAAAGCTCTGAAAACTATTGGGTAAGATTATGCTAAAACGTTCGCATGTTTGTAAAGTGAAATATAGAATCGCAAAGAACCAGAAGTTTGTTTTTTGGATTTCAAACAGATGAGTAACTTCCATAAACCATGATTGTTCAGGGGTTGCCTTGATTAGCACGCCATTTAAAGACACTTGACAGCTCATCGACTATTAAGAATACTGTGGTCCATCTGATTAGCGACCATGTCATCATTTAAGTACCAGAATTCGTTAATTTGAATCTACCATCCTGTTAGTGAAGACGTGGTTGATGAGACACTTCCCATTAGCACATTGATCATCTATCGTGAATGTGCTAAACTATGTGGTTAATAGAAAAGGGCCGAAGGCAAATACGATCATTATAGTCGTCAGCAATGAGAGGAAAATTAGAAAACGAAAACTAATATATATATATATAGTCAGCTGGAGGGCACAGTTGCAAGAGTTCTTCGATTGATCAAGGACTCGGAACTTACATTGCGATGACAAAGATCTGTTCTCGAAATTAAGCCAATTTAGGCAGCATGTGCCCCCAAGAAAACGACATGACATAAGCTGTCACAGGCACGAACAAAAACGATCAAGGCTTGTGTGGCAGTGTCTTAGTTGGGCCCACCTACGACGAAAAATAAGTTTTTCCAAGAGCTATATTCAATGAGACAAAAACCGGTTAGCGAGGAACTGCCAAGGTTGGTCTGGTATGGTATTGAGTTATATCAACAGAGTTGTTCGGGATTGTGTCTAGTCGTATCGACGGAAGCATTCGAGATCGTGATAGATCGTATCGACAGAGTTTTTGGGGGTCGTGTTGGATCCTATTGACAAGTAGTTCGGGATGATATTAGGTTGGGCATGAGGGGAGTTTGATCGTCGGGGGTTTGCACAGTCTGCATAAACAAGATTATGAAGCAAGCGCGAGTTTAACTTCACCGTCTAGCTCAGGCAATACAGGAGCTTTTATATAGTATTATTAGGATCGTTGAATTAATTTATTTAAAAATGTAAATGTGCTTGTTTTTTATCTTTGTTTTTTTAAGTGACACATTTTATATTCCAATTGTTTGTTTAATGGTTGAGCATGATTTATGCTTCGTCGTTTCGTTATTGGATGAGCAGAATCGGGTCCGGTTTAAATCGAGATAAGCCACCATATCAAAACGCTAAATTGATTAATATTTTTAACGAATATTTTTTGTTAAATTTTTAGTGTCACCCGGTTGATTTTTAATTGAATGCGCAAATAAACACTTCACGAGAAACGCAATGGAAAATAATCCTTTGATCCCATATTAATTTATAAACACTTAATTGAACAAAGAGCTGAGAATTAGGAAACTACTGAGATTTATTTTCTTTTTCATTTGCGCATAATTTTATTCGAATAAAACTAACGTGTATTATTAATGCATGAATGAGTGCGGCACTGATGAAGGGTTTCTTTTAATAAAACGAATTTCTAATTTTTTCATGTTAACTGGATTTCTAAATTCATAAAAAATAAGTCACGCAAAATTCTCATTATGGTTCCTAATCTCTTATTTATTTCAGAAAGCATATATTTTGTAAAATAATCCCATTAAAAAACGTTATGAAGCGATTGAAAATATTATACGGTTATCAAAAGCATAACGAAATGAACTCAATAAACATGGCTCGTAGAGTTTGTGAGGAAGAGATTAATTATCAAATATTGATTTTCGATATGCATATTGCAAAATGATCTCCGATTAATATTAATTATTAAATAGATTGAATTTAACACACTTAGGGCCTTTTTGAGACCAGTTGAAAAAGATTCACCTCCATGGGATGAAACCTCAAATCATAATTTTAAAAGCTGCAATGGTTAATATTCTCTTCGAATCTAAAATAAAGTAGGTTATCGAATCAGTTGCGTATGTTTCTAGAAAATTTGCATTCAACAGTGTCTTTTCAGTGTTGTTACATAAAGATTTCTTCACGCAGAAACGAAGACTAAGACGTTTGGTTGGAGTTTAATATTACTTTATTCTGGAGAGTATATTATCTCACATGAGATATACAGTAAATGAACTTCTATAAATAACAAAATAACTTTCTCGCAGAAATGGGTGGATATACCGAGAAATACAGGGAGCGGAAGGTTTGCCGCTTTTGAACTATCTGAACTTTCCAAATGTAGTAAAACATTACTGTAACGCGTTCACATCGTCTCCAATTTTTCTCTAATTTTATCCTGGTGTCCATGTCTTTGTTTTTCCCTCGTATATACCCTGAATAGCGTGTCACTTCAATCTGCACGCGGTGTGCTTATGTCAAAATTCATACTAGCTAACTTACTCGCTATTAACATATCCATAATGTAAAACAATATTACAAGAAACTTGAATTTGATACAATTCTCTAACTTCAAAGGATTCAGATACTATAAGTGATGGCCGAATATTTCAATACCTGAGGATGAGCAGCGTTGCGCACCTAATCTTGCATTGTAAAGTAAAAAAAACGACCAGTCAAATATGTACATACTAATTGTTTATTACGCTCGAATAAGATAAATGTCCGAAAACAGACGGCAAAATAATACTAATAGATTAAAGACATTCTCCAGAAAAAAATAATAAAAACCCTTTCCTTCAGACAGCTACAATTTCTATATTAATCGTACTTTGTTCATTTCATAAACTATTATAAATCTTCACATTATAATCGTCATCATTAATCATTCTTATCGTCAAGAGACTTTAATTACAGAATGCCGCCGTATAATAAATAAATTACGCCCGTTAAAATTCCAAAATATATTTGTATATTGATACAAATATATTTTGGAATTTTATATGTTTAATACGCTTAATAATGTGCAAACAACATTAATTTTATTTCGATATTATATGGAGAGTAAATTATTAAAGCTATTCCGAACACGCTATGAAAACAATAGTAAGAATTTACGACAGTAGGTGTGATATGGAATCCATATATGAATTGACTGTATATATAAATCATCGTTGGTATTAAACAATAAAAACAGAAAGAAAAATTATGTTTTCCTCTAATGATACAGCGTATTTTTAATAGTTTGTTTTTTAAGTGAAAGTGCTTTCGTCTCTTAGCGATGGAGTGATTTTTCCGGGAAACAAAGTGCCTTGTAATTCACAAATATGAAATAGTAATCATCAGAATGGAATGAATATCAATAATTGTAAATTAATGATTAATTAAATTATTTGGAGGTGTAAATGTAAACTGAATTAAATCAATAAATTATAAGATGCCAACATCATGAATTTTGAAATATAGTTATTTGTCATTTATTCACTTTATTGCTCCATAATTACATTGAACTTTCTTAGGAAGGATGTATATATATTATAAGAATATATATTTCTACAGAAACACATACATATATATATAGAGAGAGAAAGAGATAGATAGATAGATAGATAGATAGATAGATACGTATGCGAGAATTGTTTTACTCTAAATACTACGTTATAGTGCCGATATATTCACAAATAGAACAGATCATGAGAGTTAAATGAAACCATTTATGCAGTAAGAAACCATAAAAAATGAATAAATAATTGGTCTTACTCTACTGTTCAAGAAAAAAAAACATTGGAGAATGACTTAAACGTCTATAAAGCTACCATTCGCTGTTACATTAGCTACTGTTTCAACATCTAAGCTAGTGTATGTAAAACTAGTCTGTTAGTGTGTAACACATAATACTGGTAGTTATTATATAACGGATATTCATGTTATATATTATGTAAAATATATTATTGTTTACAGTAAGTTACTCCCAACTTTATTGAGCTCTATTTAGCTCTTCAAATCCTCTCAGCACGGCTACACAAAAAGTGAATATTTTCTACTCTATAGTATTTGGGGAATTAAACAGTATGAATAAACACGATCATATAAGGCAAATGTTTAATCAATATTCAATACCTGTTATAGAATAAGTAAGTAATAATGTTTGAGCATGTATTTATTAATACAAACACCGGTTATTACGATACGAAACCTGTTTTCCACATAAAACAACTTTTAAAATCTGCCAATAATCCTTTCAGTGCAATCCAATAGTCATTCCGCGGCACGGTGATTGGGAATTACTGGTTAAGTTAATCGTAAAGCTTATTATTTCTGTCATATGCAACGTATATTTCTATTGGTTAATATATAACATGTTATATATAAGTGATGATTATGTATATTACCTATGCGTACTAATAACGCATATTTCTGTTAATTGGTATTTAATATATATTGCCGATGTTAATATGTGAGGCATATTAATATCCGGAAATATGTAACAAAGATTACCACGGAGTATTATGTAAGACAGACATCGATGAACCTCATTTTTTAAAAAATAACATAGAACGTATTTTATTAATGGTTATATGTTTAGTAAAGTACTACTTAGTAATATGTTAAATATATTACTGCTAAATTATATATAATACCTATTTTTACAGAATAATATCTTACGCATTTTAATGCTAAGTAATATGTAACGCATATTTACTCCTATATAGGACGTAAACTATATTACTACTGGTAATATGTTATGCGCATTACAAACTAATGTAACCTATGTTATGGAGCATTAATATATAAAAAAATGTACTATTAAATGATGTGTTAGTGATGTGCTGGATAATATATAACGCATATTACTATTTTGTAATATTACATATATATTGCTACTGTATACATGTGACGCATATTACAGTTAGGTGATTTGTAACGTGTGTTGCTGCTAGGTACCATTCTAGGCAACATTGGTGAATCTTATTTTATTTTGTCGCCGAGCGTAACGGATCAAAGTTATTCATTGATCCGTCTCTGTATTAATTTATTTTTCATGCTTTCTGTCCACGTGAAAAATTTCTGTCATGAAAATAAGGGGCTTCAGCAAAGATTTCCCGAGTGGATTTCCTAAATCCTTTTCCAGATACTCCAAAAGAATTACACATAAAACACAAATTGAAAAATATTATCAAATATTTCGTAAATCTTAAACAAACATAAATAAAAAAAAGTCCGTTTTTTTAGACAATGTTTTTGTCTTTTGCAAATATCAACACAGGAGGAGGAAATCATCAAACGTTTGGACAAGAGATGCAATCGGAATATCGATTTGCATCGTGAGGAGAATTTGCTTTTTGGATGGCAAAATCATTTTCATCGAGATTGATATTTACATTTTTGCTAAAACATTCTTTATTGAATATTATATTCTCCTTCCGCACGGTCAGTTCCCATCTTAGCTTGTTTGTCTGCGTGTCCCTTCATCGAGTTATAAATCTAGCTATCCATATAATATAAATCTAGCTATCTATATAATATCACTCTTCCGCTCCTAAAAAATTACTATCTAATAATTATCTCTCCACACATCAATCTAGTTAGATTTATATCTTATATACTTTACTTATTATCCCGTTAAATGTGGGCAAAATTATAGTCTGTTAATTTAACTGGTGTGACATGAATTAGATTTTTATCATTTTACATAAATTCTAATCACTGTTAAACTTTACTAGTCCGTTGTATATCATCATAACAAAAGTCGATGCAAAATTGTAGTCAGATCGGCACAGTAATTTCTGAGAAGACTTCTAGAGTAAATATGATACAGTACTGACTAATTCTAATAATCCCTATTAATATTTTACTACCCATCGTACGGATGTTAAAATACTTATATTGCTCCCCGTATAACAACAAATACGTCTGCAAATATTTTCGACCTTCCACTAATTTTCGAGGAAAACTGGAGCGTACAGACGGAAAGAAAAGAAGTTATAAAAATCGATTAAAATACCTCCTTTCTCTCAGTTTATCACATTTTAGATGTCTGTAGCTTTCAATACTTATCCTTTATGAAGTATTCGATATTCAACAACTGTTAATTGTTGTCTAACTTTGTAAACACAATTTCAAATCCAGTGCGTTTTTCAATTTTTTTTTTTTTCATTTTTCTCATGGAAGAATTTATTATGTATTTTTAAATCAATATGAGACCTATACAAACAGAAAAATTAAAATTATAGAAAATCATATTTAAGAAATAGATAACATTCATTATATACACATTTGTTTAATTCAACTTATATATATATATATATATATATATATATATATATATATATATATATATACGGATTTACGGAAGCGTTTGCGGGTCTATAGGGTGCAAGAAGGAATTACCTAGAACACAGAAGCATTGAAAACGTGTTTACTTCAGAAAAAAGTGCAATGTAAATTTAAAATAGAAGTAAGAATTAAATAAAAGTTTTCGAAGAACATGTAAGTCAGGTTAGTCAATGTTTAGTGGCAATTTAAACAATTTGGAGGCGAATGCTATATATATATATATATATATATATATATATATATATATATATATATATATATATATTATAAGCATTTTATAAGCAATGGCAATTTAAACAATTTGGAGGCGAATGCTATATATATATATATATATACATATATATATATATATATATATATATATATATATAGCATTCGCCTCCATATATATGCTATATATATATGCTATATATATATATATATATATATATATAGCATTCGCTTCCAAATTGTTTAAATTGCCACTTTTACGTGATCTTACGAATATAGGAAACCATATATAGTCATTTTAATTTTTATGCCTTTAATTTAAATTTAAGTTTAAGAAACTTATGATTTAAGCTGTCTTATTAAATACCTGTGATATAATTAAAAAATCATAATTGCCAACATGCATATCTTATGTTTCTCTCATTGTTTTTTGTTTTCGTTTCTGATAATACTATTCCCTTGCATTCATGATCGAGGTGCTGCACAGCAGCAGATCCATGCCGGAAAAGCATAGTGTGATTTTATCGCAACAGACCATAGGCCAACATCTGTAAAATCGATTGCAGGGTATGTTTTCGCGCCAACTAGTGATTGTCTTTCCAATTTCACGCGCATCATCGTCACTGGCATTTTTTGATGTATAAACATTGTCAATGTCGAATTCCGAAGGAAGAGCATCAACTTTAGCAATATCTATTTTATCTTCGGTCTCAGCATGATTTTCTGTATTCCCTTTGTACAATTTCCACTGTAGAAATCTTTTTGATGAATTTCAACAGGGCGCCTTTATTATCTTTTGCTTCCTTTCCTTTCTTACTGTACCTTCATTGCAAATTCATGCAAATATTTAAAAAATACTATTAAAAAAATTTAGCATAGTATTTCTCTGCATAAGCACATTCTTGTGTTATTCCATACTAGAACGACAAAAGATGAAATATTCCCCCCCAATTAGTTTTCTGAGATATCTATCCTTAAAACATATATAATATACATAGAAAAAGAGAGATTGACCTATCACTAATAATTTCCCCAAAATGAAACTTACGGGGGACGATGCTTTAATTTTAATTCCTATTTACATCTGTATTAGATTTTGACCACTTTTCAATTCTATTGAGTATCTTTTTCTATGTTTGCGCGATTTAGTCTTCAATAATATGCAGAGAAACAAATCTGAAAACGAGGACTCGCGATCCTTCCTCACAAAGAAGAATAGGGGGGATTTTCGCCATCTTGAATTTGTAAACCTCGTAAAAAGTTAATATTTAAGATGAAATAAAGAGCGTTTAAAACTACTTTAAAACACTAATAAAAACATAGTTAGGCTGTAAAGTAACTTTTATAAGCAATGATAAAATTTAGTTGATGTATAATTTATTTTTACGACTTTTTCGAATTCCTGTGTATTGTAAAATAAAACCACAAAATAATTGAAATAATAATTAAATACTTTTCAACGTATTTTCTTTATTTAACAAAATATTATAGAAAAATACAAGGAATGTGTAATTTGGAATAAAGTCGTGAACAAAATAGCGGCCGAAGACGAATGTAAAACCTGGAACGGAACACAAATTTAGCGAAACGAAATTTGCGAATCGACTGTACAGCCTATCAAGAAAAAAACAAGTACACTGCTAATTACAACTAATAAGTTTTAATTTTTTACTACTCTGTACTTATTATATATATGTTAATAATCGAATGAAATAACTAAGAAGTGTTTTTGTCTCAACTAGACTGAAGATCCATATAACATTCTAATAAACAAAAAATACTGTAAAAATTGAATTCCATCGTCTCTTCTCTGCATAATTATAAAACAAAACAATGAAATGAAAAACTTAGAAACGTTTTTTCTGTTTTGTTTTTCTAAATAAGACTCTTGTTTCAGAAACAGGACTGTAGTTTCATATAACAGTATCATTAACAAAATACATCGTAAAAAGGTAATCCTATCGTCCTATCGGCTGCATCGTTACCAAAACAAAAATATGGAAAAAACAAATACTATGAAATGAAATAACTAAAAATAATATAATCTTCCAGAATTGTAAACAAAGAAATTTTAATGTTTTTTTTTAGTTAAAAATCAAAGTAGTGTAAAAAATGTAAATGCATGCACAAAAACACAAACAAAAAACGTATCTAGTGAGAAAAAAAGTAACTTAGCTTGCCTTTGGTTACATCTATTTCATGTGTATTTATGGTTTTATCAATTTTGGAAAAAAAGAAAAAAGTTTCCTAGTGTTTTTCATTTTATTGTTTTTCTTTTGTAATTATGCAGATGAAATTCAATTATTGCGGTATCTTTTGTTTATTAAAATTGTACATATTTTTATTTGCTTTAGGTTTTATTTTCCCCTTAAATATATAAATTTATTTTTCTTCTATGAATTACATCTCTATAGATTTCTATTGTTCATGTTATAACCGTTTTGATTAGTATAAGTTAGCCGTATCAATCGAAATATTAAAAAAAATATACTCAACCTTACTTACGATATTCTGATCTTCATAAACGATCCTCTAAATCACATTCTGCCGTCAATAATCAACAACTTTTTTTATTCTTTTTTCGTTAGCCTTAGCATGTTAAACAATGATAAAAATGGCTAGGTCTCCTTCAGCACTCAAAAGAAAAATTCAATCTATTAACTACAAACGCTCAAATCTCTATTTGGTCCACAGTAAAATGAACTGATCTTGTATTAAGGAAGTATCGTCCCGGACTGACTTTCATTCCTTGTCTTAAATGGAAGATCTACATACAAATTCGTTACCAGAATAACTGGAAAAATAGTAGGGTCATTATACCGCTCAAGTTAGTATCTCACTCTCTGCGCTACTACTTCCATGTACAACGACGCGAAATGGAGTATCGATGCCACATCTAAAGAGAAGCTCCTGACAGTGGCCTTTCTACCTTGATAGAGTGCAAAGCCGTCTTTGGAATTTAGTGGGTCAAGATCTTTTTTCCTCTCTGCTGCCCTTTTCTTACAGAAGCTACTTTGCGAATCCGTCTCTGCTTAATCGTCATTTATATGACAAGTGATTGACTAATCAACAATTTAAAGTTCCCTCTGTAAAATATGTGGAACAAATACTCGTTTAGCTAAAAAACCGTCAACAATTTCGTCTACTCTATCCCTATATATATATATATATATATATATATATATATATATATATATATATATATATGTATATATATATATGTATATATACATATATATGTATATATATATATGTATATATTAATCAGTAAATTTAAAAGTATATAGTTTAAAAGAACTACAAACAAATATTTATTAAAAGAACACTATATATAGTACAATATACATCTCTCTCACACGCATATATATATATATATATATATATATATATATATATATATATATATATATATAGTTTTAAAAAATCGTACATATGTACCAATGGTCCGCCGCAGTGAGATAAAGAATATTTGTCATATGAAGCATCAAGAATACTGGGAGAAGAAAATAAACCCAGTCGTGGAACTTCTACGTGTTGCGTGGATTTAGAATTATATTAATCATTAGAAGGAAACGAATTTATTAATGAAATTTGGAATACGAAGCATAAAATCTCTAAACAAAACGATACAGTAGGAAATTTAAACAAAAAAACACGCACAGCCGTGTTATGTTACTTGAATAAATCTGAAATAAGCAGAGGGCGAATAAGCAGAGGGCGAACAAGCGGAGGGTGAATAACCAGAGAGTGAATAAGCAGAGGGTGAATAAGCAGTGGGCGAATAAGCAGAGGATGAATAAGACGCGGGTGAATAAGTAGAGGGTGAATAAGCTGCGGGTGAATACGCAAAGGATGAATAAGCAGCGGGTGAATAAGCAGAGGGTGAATAAGCAGAAGGTGAATAAGCAGAGGGTGAATCAGAAGCGGGTGAATAAGCAGAGGGTAAATAAGCAGCGAGTGACGAAGCAGAGGGTGAATAAGCAGCGGGTGAATAAGCAGAGGGTGAATAAGCAGCGGGTGAATAAGCAGAGGGTGAATAAGCAGCGGGTGAATAAGCAGAGGGTGAATAAGCAGCGGGTGACGAAGCAGAGGGTGAATAAGCAGCGGGTGAATAAGCAGCGGATGAATAAGCAGAGGACGAATAAGCAGATATGAATAAGCAGCGGGTTACGAAGCAGAGGGTAAATAAGCAGAGGGTGAATAAGCAGAGGGTGAATAAGCAGAGGGTGAATAAGCAGAGAGTGAATAAGCAGAGGGTGAATAAGCAGAGAGTGAATAAGCAGAGAGTGAATAAGCAGAGGGTGAATAAGCAGAGGGTGAATAAGCAGAGGGTGAATAAGCAGAGGGTGAATAAGCAGAGAGTGAATAAGCAGAGGGTGAATAAGCAGAGGGTGAATAAGCAGAGAGTGAATAAGCAGAGGGTGAATAAGCAGAGGGTAAATAAGCAGAGGGTGAATAAGCAGAGGGTGAATAAGCAGAGGGTGAATAAGCAGAGAGTGAATAAGCAGAGGGTGAATAAGCAGAGGGTGAATAAGCAGAGGGTGAATAAGCAGAGGGCAAACAAGCGGAGGGAGAATAAGCAGAGGGTGAATAAGCATCGGGTGAATAAGCAGAGGTTAAATAAGCAGAGGGTGAATAATTAGAGTGTGAATAAGCAGCGGGTGAATAAGAAGAGTTTGAATAAGAAGATAGTGAATAAGAAGCGGGTGAATAAGCAGCGGGTTAAAACAGCAGGGGGTGAATAAGCAGAGAGTGAATAAGCAGCGAGTTAATAAACAGAGGGTGAATAAGCAGCGGGTGAATAAGCAGAGTTGGAATAAGAAGAGGATGAATAAGCAGAGGGTGAATAAGCAGAGGATTTATAAGCAGCGAGTTAATTCGCAGAGTTTGAATAAGCAGAGGGTTAATAAGCAGAGGGTGAATAAGCAGAGTGTTAATAAGCAGAGGGTGAATAAGCAGAGCGTTAATAAGTAGAGGGTGATTAAGCAGCGGGCTAATAAGCAGCTGGTGAATAAGCAGAGGGTGAATAAGCAGAGAGTGAATAAGCAGAGGGTGAATAAGCAGAGGGTAAATAAGCAGCGGGTGAATAATCAGAGTGTTAATAAGCAGCGGGTAAATAAGAAGAGTTTGAATAAGAAGAGGGTGAATAAGCAGCGGGTGAAAACAGCAGGGGGTGAATAAGCAGAGAGTGAATAAGCAGCGGATTAATTAACAGAGGGTGAATAAGCAGAGTGTTAATAAGCAGCGGGTGAATAATCAGAGGGTTAATAAGCACAGGGTGAATAAGCAGAGTTTCAATAAGAAGAGGGTGAATAAGCAGAGGGTGAATAAGCAGAGGTTAAATAAGCAGCGGGTTAATAAGCAGAGTTGGAATAAGAAGAGGGTGAATAAGCAGAAGGTGAATAAGCAGAGGATTAATAAGCAGCGAGTAAATTAGCAGATTTTGAATAAGCGGAGTGTTAATAAGCAGAGGGTGAATAAGCAGAGGGTTAATAAGCAGAGGGTGAATAAGCAGAGGGTTAATAAGCAGAGAGCGAATAAGCAGAGGGCGAATAAGCAGCGGGTGAATAAACAGAGGGCGGATAATCAGAGGGTGAATAAGCAGAGGGCGAATAAGCAGAGAGCGATTAACAGAGGGTGAATAAGCAGAGGGTGAATAAGCAGCGGGTGAATAAGCAGAGGGTGAATTAGCAGAGGGCGAATAAGAAGAGGGATAATAAGCAGAGGGCGATTAAGCAGAGGGTGAATAAGCAGGGGGCGATTAAGCAGAGTGTGAATAAGCAAAGGGTGAATAAACAGAGGGTGATTAAGCAGAGGGCTAATAACCAGAGGGTGAATAAGAAGAGGGGGAATAAGCAGAGGGTGAATAAGCAGAGAGTGAATAAGCAGAGGGTGAATAAGCAGAGGGTGAATAAGCAGAGGGTGAATAAGCAGAGGGCAAACAAGCGGAGGGAGAATAAGCAGAGGGTGAATAAGCATCGGGTGAATAAGCAGAGGTTAAATAAGCAGAGGGTGAATAATTAGAGTGTGAATAAGCAGCGGGTGAATAAGAAGAGTTTGAATAAGAAGATAGTGAATAAGAAGCGGGTGAATAAGCAGCGGGTTAAAACAGCAGGGGGTGAATAAGCAGAGAGTGAATAAGCAGCGAGTTAATAAACAGAGGGTGAATAAGCAGCGGGTGAATAAGCAGAGTTGGAATAAGAAGAGGATGAATAAGCAGAGGGTGAATAAGCAGAGGATTTATAAGCAGCGAGTTAATTCGCAGAGTTTGAATAAGCAGAGGGTTAATAAGCAGAGGGTGAATAAGCAGAGTGTTAATAAGCAGAGGGTGAATAAGCAGAGCGTTAATAAGTAGAGGGTGATTAAGCAGCGGGCTAATAAGCAGCTGGTGAATAAGCAGAGGGTGAATAAGCAGAGAGTGAATAAGCAGAGGGTGAATAAGCAGAGGGTAAATAAGCAGCGGGTGAATAATCAGAGTGTTAATAAGCAGCGGGTAAATAAGAAGAGTTTGAATAAGAAGAGGGTGAATAAGCAGCGGGTGAAAACAGCAGGGGGTGAATAAGCAGAGAGTGAATAAGCAGCGGATTAATTAACAGAGGGTGAATAAGCAGAGTGTTAATAAGCAGCGGGTGAATAATCAGAGGGTTAATAAGCACAGGGTGAATAAGCAGAGTTTCAATAAGAAGAGGGTGAATAAGCAGAGGGTGAATAAGCAGAGGTTAAATAAGCAGCGGGTTAATAAGCAGAGTTGGAATAAGAAGAGGGTGAATAAGCAGAAGGTGAATAAGCAGAGGATTAATAAGCAGCGAGTAAATTAGCAGATTTTGAATAAGCGGAGTGTTAATAAGCAGAGGGTGAATAAGCAGAGGGTTAATAAGCAGAGGGTGAATAAGCAGAGGGTTAATAAGCAGAGAGCGAATAAGCAGAGGGCGAATAAGCAGCGGGTGAATAAACAGAGGGCGGATAATCAGAGGGTGAATAAGCAGAGGGCGAATAAGCAGAGAGCGATTAACAGAGGGTGAATAAGCAGAGGGTGAATAAGCAGCGGGTGAATAAGCAGAGGGTGAATTAGCAGAGGGCGAATAAGAAGAGGGATAATAAGCAGAGGGCGATTAAGCAGAGGGTGAATAAGCAGGGGGCGATTAAGCAGAGTGTGAATAAGCAAAGGGTGAATAAACAGAGGGTGATTAAGCAGAGGGCTAATAACCAGAGGGTGAATAAGAAGAGGGGGAATAAGCAGAGGGTGAATAAGCAGAGGGTTAATAACAAGAGGGTGAATAAGAAGAGGGTGAATAAGAAGAGGGTGAATAAGCTAAGAGTGAATAAGCAGCTGGTTAACAAGCAGAGGTATAATATGCAGAGGGCGATTAAGCAGAGGCAAATAAGCAGAGGGTGAATAAGCAGAGGGTGAATAAGCAGAGGGTGAATAAGAATAGGGCGAATAAGCAGAGGTTGAATAAGCAGAGGGTGAATAAGCAGAGAGTGAATAATCAGAGGGCGAATAAGCAGCGGATGAATAAGCAGAGGGTGTATAAGCATAGGGCGAATAAGCAGCGGGTGAATATGCAGAGGGCGAATAAGCTGCTGGGGCTTAATAAGCAGAGGGTGAGTAAGCTGTGGGTGAATAAGCAGCGGGTTAATAAGTAGCGGGTGTATAAGCAGAGGGTGAATAAGCAGCGGGTGAATAAGCAGAAGGTGAATAAGCAGAGGTTGAAACACGCAGATAACAATACGTTTCTCATTTCTTTTTTTTTTTCTTTACTACACCAATCACAACAGAAAGATAGAATCGCTGAGAGTTTTTTTTTTATATTAGTTGCTACCTTGCTTGTGTTTCAATTTCCTTCTTTCCTGCAGTAAAAGGGAAAGAAATTATAAATGGTAATGTTATGTGATGATAGAATAAGAAAAATAAAATGTATGTCGCCATGGGAAGGATTAATTTTTCACCGTTATATGCATTTATTTATATGATCGTTGCGTTATGATAATACTTTTTTTGGACTTTTAATTACTGTCTTGCGTCGGTATTTCTTTTTCATATTATCTCATTTCAATATAAAATACATCGTATAATTAATATAATTCCTCCAATAAATTATGGCAAAATATAACTGATCATTTATGAGGATCCTATATTAATCAGATAATTAAGGAGGTCATTTGTGTGTTTGTAAAATATTTGGCGGTTAGTCACGGAATTCGAGCATATTATTCGGAATAATCATACGGAGTATTGATCAGTGCGTAATATGAATTAAAGTAGTGATATGATACATGTACTTCTACAGAGCCACAAAAATCCACTACACTCGCGCTGTAATCAGAGGAAGTACAATACGGTGCCTGCCTTTCTGCAAAGAGTAAAAGTGTTTACATGAAACCACTTGTCGGTCGTGGGTGACGACCTGCGATGCCTTAGGACGGAATTTTTCCACCACATCACGTTGGTCTAGACAGCAGTCGAAAAGGCCCGATCCGATCAATTGGCTTTTCATAACAACCATTTCACAGATCACAAAATCTAAATTACGAAGGTTGTCGTAGGGCCAATTTAGCTAGAGAAGAATGCATAACCCTTTCTGTCTTAGGATGAGTTATTATTGTGGGAGTAAAAACCCAGCGACTGAACTTTAAACTGTCAATTACCAGCAAGAGTATTTGTGTATGTATCCCTGTTATCACTAGGCGAATGCTTTTTCCCTTAGACACATCTCTTCATAGTAGTTGATGTACGAATAATTATTATAAAAAGGACCATCAATCAACATAAATACATGTATTCTCATATTGAACTCCCCCAAACCCCCAACAAAAATAAAGATCGGCTATATAATAAAAATTGTAGATTCCTATATCCCTGAAATATATCTTAGATGTTATCACTGTCAAAAGTATGAACACCACAAAAACAAGTGGACTAGACGAAAAATATGTAAAAATTGTGAAATTGACGGATTAGCACAATAAAGCCACTTATCAACAGATGAAATGCGTAAACTGCCAAAGAATGAAAATTAAATGCACTCAGGACATCCCTTTCTACAAGCCCGAAAAATAATTGAGAATGTTCATTCCGAATGCGCTTACTCAATAATAACTCAATAATTGTAGGCAAGAAACATGGCAAACTCTTATCAAAATGCGAAACTTACACAGAAAATCTACAAAATACAAAGGAAACAAATTACCAAAGTTTATTTAGACTAATCCTTTTATTCAAAACTCTAATTGAAACTACGAAAATAACACAAAAATCTTAACTAAAACAATTTAAAATGTTGATAAATAAAAAAATAAAAAAACTTTATAATATAAATGATTAAAAACATCATACAGTGGACTTGCAAAGGCTCAAACACAAATTATAAAGAAATGAAACTTTTAAGAGCGAAATACAAGCCAGTATAATTGGACTACAGGAAACCTTGCTAAAACAAACTGACAATATCACCCGTAAAGTATACAACATCTACAACCAAGCAAATAGGTCAGAAAGAGATAAAAGAGAAATAGGTGGCAACTCAATTATAATTAAAAATAAGATAACACACATGAAATTGCAACTTTAAACAAATCTTCAAACAATAGAAATTAAAGCTTCACTCCACTGACCGACAGTTGTCTGTTCAATCTACAACCCACATAAATACAAACGTAAAAAGCCAAAATTTAAGCTCTGATAGCAGAATCTCTTACCCATTTTATTTCAATAAGGAAATTTAATGTCCACAATAAAATGTGGGAATGCAAAAATATAATCCAACCTGGAAAATTTATTGAGTCACTACTGGAATCACCTGAAATATGTATACTTAATAACAAAACCTAAGCACAGGAACAACATCAGCTATTGATCTAATCCTATGCTCTCCCACAATATTTATGGACTTTGAATAGGCGTTACCAGTGCGGTAGTGACTACTTTCACATTTTCCTCAAGACTCGGGAATATGTAACAGAAAAACCGAAATGGTAAATCTGTAAAGCTTACTGGACCAAATTAAGCAAACTTTGCTCAACATTAATCAACCAAGAAACAGTTAAGAAACTCGATCCAATGTTAACTTTCACCAATATATTAAATGAAATAGCAACCGAAAAATATTGAAATTTCCTACTAAATTACACCCAGAACCAAAACAATGGTTCAAAAGTGAATGCAAAGAGGCAATAACCAACAGTGAAACGATGCTAACGTACTTCAAATAATACCCTACAAAAAACTCAATAAAACACCCACGAGCACGAGCAAAAGCCCGTTATATCATAAAAAATGGAAAAAAGAGACCTAGCAAATTATATTTGCAAACAGCACGCTATCAGAATAAACATAAGTAATAATAAAATATAACTGACAGAAAACTCAAAACAAAAACAAGCTATATAATCATTTTCCAAAATGGGAAACAAACTATAGATTAGAAAGAAATCGCAAGCATAATCGAAACTGAATTCTAAGCAAAACTCCTCCTTCGACAACTACTTCTCGAAATTCCAAAAATAGAAAAATAACGCAAAAAAACTCAATTGTACACCCAGCAACGAGAGATACTATACCCCTTAATTCACTATAACAGAACGAAACAACGCGATACATAAAAGCAAAGACCTAGCTACTGGACCAGTCAACACTCAATATCAATCCCTGGAACACAGTCCAGACACCTCCTTCAACATACTTCTACGGATAATTAATACCCGTCTAATATCCTAGGAAAACGGGTTCGAATATAATATCATCCAAATTCCTAAGCAAGGAGGGGACCACTCCAACTCTACCACTTATCGTCCTATTGCTCTAAAGAATTGTATCTTCATAACAATGAAAATGATGGTCAGTATCGGACTGATGTGGCATTTATAAAAATAAGACGTTCTCTCCGGATACCAAAGTGAATTTAAATAAAATCAATGTACTAATGACGAACTTATTTGTCATAAGGTCTACTAATAAAACACGATGTGGTTAAAACTTTTTTTATCTTGAAAAAGCGTATGACACTAAGAGATCCTGAAAGATATTCATATTATAGGAATCAGAGATAACCTTGCAATGTTCATCCAAGAATCTCTATGCTAAAGCAATATTAAGTGTGCTTGGAGAATATTACATCAGACTAATGCATACAAAGAAACAGAGGCAGTAGAGTGTTGTATACTTTCCGTCATTCGATTTCTAATTAAAATCAATAATATAACTAAAACCGTTTGTATGGGGGTTGAAAAAATCACTATTCGTTGATTATAACTTGCTCATCACAAAACAGTCAAACTATTGAACGACAAATACAACATTATCTTAACAAAATAGACCATTAAATTAATCACAATGCATGTAAGATACTTAAAAGCAAAACCACATGCTCCCACATCTGTAGGGGAAAATACTATCTCGACACAAAGCTCAAAATAAATGGATCACTTATACCAGTAATACAACATACCAAATTTTTAAGAATAAATTTTGATAATAAACTGAATGTACAGGGTTCACATTAGGAACTTAAAAGCAATAAATTACTTTTAAAATTATATCCTTACTAGATTGGGAAGCAAACCAGGCTACAATGCTCCAAATATGTCGTACACATATCAGATCAACACTGAACTAAAGTTCTGCCTTATACAGCTTCACTTACAAATTCTACTACATAAAAACTACAAACTATACAGATTCAAGGTTTACGACTTAGTCTGGGAGATTTATGAATCTCACCAATGGAAAGCATGTATGAAGAAGTTCATGAACCTCCACTATATTTAAGATGAGAAAACTAGCTTTGCAGTACGCAACAAAACTGCAAAGCAATTCCGAAAACTCAACATACGAAACTACCTTAAACTTATCTTTTCTAAACTTTTGTTAATCATACTCCCCTTTTGTTATTACATCTGGGTATGGTATAATGTTTATTTCTTACAGAGACCATGTCGTTTTTTTTATCATTTTCTAGATCCTGATATTTTGTTATCTATTCCACTTCCGCTCTATTAAGGCCAAAATCGTTTGGGACCGTGACATCGACAATGAGTGCAGTTTTTTTCTGGTTTGTTCTATATTACAATATCTGGTTTGATGGCCTTATCTTTTACGTATCTGCCCGCCTGTATGTCTTTGTCATAGAATACGGTTCACTTTTCCATTTGAGGTTATCGATGGTGATTCATGTTCCCAGATGTTCGTCGATTTGTCATGTTGCATCTCTCCACAGATCTTCCAATGGAGGTATTTACATATTTTTTGTGACGGGCGATTTAAAGGCCGTCTGCCAATAAGATTTGACATGCAGACATTAAGTGACTTGGGCTTTCACCCACTGAGCGGTAAAACATACACTGGCTATTTGTTTGTAGGTCAGCCATTTTTTTTATCCATTTATGAGTAAGCCCTTATCTTGCTCGGCTACAATGAGTCTTTCCTCGTCAAATGGGAGTCTCCTACTCTTTAGCCATAAGAGTGAAGCATCATTATCTATGCATTCATGGTTCAGCTCCTCTGGGAATATCCCTGCTCGCTTATTTTGTTTCCATCCTTGTTTTCTTGTTTGTATCTCCATTTCGGTGTATTTTTTCTTTTTATTCTTGCAATCTTTGTAACTGGTTTTTCATGTACATCAACAGTGTTCTCCGGTATGACTTCTCCAAAGATTTCAGCACGCTTTGTGATTGAGATATGTTGGAAAAGATGATCATGAAAGAAATAAACATTATACCGGTTGTGATAGGAGCAACTGGCTTAATAAAAAAGAATTTTCATGAATACTTAAAAACAATTCCTGGAAGACTAAGTCCTAGCGAGATACAAATAGCAGCCATAAAGGGAACAGCATATATTCTTAAAAGACCCCTGGGATATAAATCCCAATCATAACAGAACCAAGTGTTAGCTCGAGGAGGGAGCCGCTTGATCTCTTGAAGCTTACTGAAGTAAAAAGAATTACAGAGAAATTACTTCAAATCAATGAAAAACCAGATAACATAGTTACACAATATATATATATATATATATATATATATATATATATATATATATATATATACCACGGACATTTAATAAATAAAACATTTACCTTCCACTAGCCAAATATCAGAAAAAATATGCAAGTAATCTAAGAAACAGAAGAAACTGCGGAGATCTTTGAAAAATACGCAATGGACCGAAAACCATGAATGGAACACGCGCAGAATATACAGATGGCCAAAGCCAATACCAAATACGACTGCCTGATTATACCTCAATATATACAGCTAAACTACCCGCAATCTAAATGGCACTCAAATACATCAAATGCAACAACAAAAACAGTTCATCATATACGCAGACCTCCTTTCTTGCTTAAAGCATATGGAAGATGAAAAAATAAACACCTTTTCATTGCAGAAATTATACAGGAATATTATAAACGAAAAAGGTAAAATAATTGTAATAGATATGTTGGCATCCCAGGAATTAACAACAGGCAAACTGGCTAGAGAAGCTAAAAACCATCAAATAAAAATAAAAAAAATTTCCAGAGACAGACCTAAAAAGAAAAATTAATAAATATCTGGAAAAAATGTTGCAAGAGGAATTGAATCAGTGCGCAGAGAACAATAGCATGGACGTCAGTTGGGAATCAGAAATGAAAAAAGAACGGCCTTGGAGAAAAAAGATTGTACTGAACCGAATACGAATCCGACAAACAAAGCTCATTCCTACCTAATCAAAGTGGCGAAAGCATTAAACTTCACCCTCTGCAACAAACAAATAACACAAATTTAATGAACAAAGTAAAAGGCACAAACATATCCGAAAGAAATATTTTGGAACAGCTAGCATTGGAGAGAGGATCTAAGAAATGGAACCTCAATAAATTGAAAGTACTTAAAAATTATTCAAATTCCTGCAAACTAAACAAAAAACATTTTACTTTAGAGAAATATACTTTTGTACTAAATTTTGGGAAAATTTAAAGCATCTGAAGTCAAAATTTCAAAAACGTTCAAATATCTTTAACAAAAAGTTACAATTCTCTATATGAACATTCCACTTCTTTGTCATTAACTGACCCCTTGAGGTCGAAATGGCGCTAAACAGATACATTTACACATGCACTCACGAGGCCACTCTTTGCTCATGAATGGAGTATTGTTGTTACATCTGGGCTGATGAAATTGACACTGGTCTCCCTCGAGATAAGGTTTTAAAAAGTTACCAACCTAATAGGCCACGCACTGTCGGCTGAACGCCAACCTCTGTCCCATCACCGAAATACGGCATTCCTGTGCCTGTTTTACAAGTACTTTAATGGGAAGTACGTGGAGGAACTCAAAACACTAGTACGCTTTCGAACATATATTCCCAAGTAACCAGACAAATAGCAAATTCCCACTACACTGTAGAGATCCATATATGCCGCAAACGAATCTACTCACATCTACTCACATTGCGTTTCTCTTCCAACTGCTAGATTTTGAATTCTTCCCCGAAAGTACTAGCATGCAGAAGTTCAAGTGTAATGTGAACAGATAACCCTAACCTGCAGAACTCTTTACATCGTGTCCGTACAATCTGGTTCCAAAATAGTAGTCCCTTACGACTTAGTAGCACTGTGCCTTGTTTGGGGCGAAACCTTGTTTTGAAAACAAAAGAAGATATCATGGCCAGGTGTAAAACCTACCACAGAGAACTTGGCATTGCAACTGGGGCAAGGAAATGAAACATAGTGAATGCAACCGGATTTGTTTCATGCTAATAGCAGCATAGTTCGACGTGTCGTTATAAGAGACTTCGGAGATGAGTAAAAACAGGCGGCCAATCAATGTTTGTAGTTTGATAACGAAATTATATGTTCTATTATATTGTTTATTGGTATTCTTGTAAACCGTCCCTAATTAAAAACAAAACTTTTTCTTACTGAGGAATCACCAGTTAAGAGGACTATAATCTACATATGGAAACGGGTTTAGATGAAGTGCCAACCTGAACAGATTCGTTTATTATTGCGATTTTTGCTTAATTTCCTCGCACCAACAAATTCCCGCTTTTAGTCTAGGTAATATCCTAATTTATGTATAGTTAGTTCCGTATAATATATGTATGCGTCCACTGATATATATATATATATATATATATATATATATATATATATATATACACTATGTATATCTATATATATATTACGAATGCGTCCACTTATTGATATATATATATATATATATATATATATATATATATATATATATATATATATATATATATATATATATATATATATAATGTTTTTAAGCTAAAGACAACGCAGGGAAAGACCGGGATTATGGAAGTAAAGAAAGAAAAACAAACACATGTAGACGGGTGTGCTTGAGTAGAGGAGTGTCTAGCCTTTATTCGTATATCTTTCCTCGCCTCAATGTATAATTATTTATAACCAAGTTGCTGGTATGTCCGGTGTATGTAAAGTCCGTGGGTGGTATGGAACTTTGATTAATTTCGAGAAAAAGGGGCCTCTCTTTTTCAAAAGAAAAAAGTGGATTCAAGATTGATAAATGGTTTACTTAAGGCATCTATTAAAAAGTCAGTTAATTTCAGTTACTCATATACTTAGTGAGTCTGTTCATCCTAGATTCTATGTCCACGAGTACCTCTCCCCGATCCTCTTTCATTTTTAATAAGGCTTGCAAATTAGTAAAACCAATAAATTTGTGGAGTAACAAAAAAAAAAATAAAAAGCAGAGGAAATAGTAACCTATCTTAGCGTGTCTGGGGTTTATGGTGTCTTCTTTTTCCTCTGTAAATGCTTAGTTTAAATGGCTGTTTTTAACTAAGTTATTTTTGCGTTGTGGTGTTTCCGTAGATTTTGATTCATATAATGGTTGTTTTCCTGAGTTGTTTTCCTCAAGTCGTTAACCGCTGTTGTGTTTTTAGTGAATTTATCGTTGTCTAATTGTTGATTTCTAGGTTGTTCTATTTCAATTGATTTTGATTCCTCTAGTGGTTGATTGGTTTATGTTTTCTGATTGTTTGCGTCAAGTAATTGTCCAATGTTGGGTTTTAGTTAAGTGATTGTTTTCCTAGTAGTCTTGTTTTCGTGGATTTTTTCTTAGGGTGTCTGCTGGTTTTCAAGAACCCTTGTAACAATGCTTGTGATTGTTTAGTGATTAGCATCGATGTAGAATTTTTGTGATAACTAAAGGTGTGACCTTGTCACAGCGCCAACATGACGCGATCGTTTGTTTATCCGGGGAGATTCGCTTTGTTGAGAAACGTTCTGGGAACGCCAGCCAGCTCTCTGGGTTTGATACACGACATCATGATAGACACATAGACGGCAGATACATCCATGGATCGATATGGTGTCGGCTACACCGGCTGCCATGGGGCTCATTTTAAGGTCATTGCGAGCAAGTTTTATCGTTATTGTTGATAATGGGAATCGTTGGTCTGGAATTGAATGCTGCATAGAATAATCGAACAAGACATTTCTTTATATCCAAGTATTTTGTTTTAACAATTAAAAAGAGCATATGTCTTTGAAATCCATTCTCCACCGTCTGCAGTTGATCGGCGCAAAACTATTATACGCATCGCTTGCATGCGACCGTCTGTCGTGCATAAGATCCAACCTTCGACTATCTAAAAACAATACAATTTAATTCTCCTGTCTTTCATCATTTAGAGAAAAAGCAGGTCAAAGAGAGAAAGAAAGAGGGAGAGAGAGACATTCATACATTAGACTTGAACAATGTTTAATTGTGTGTAGGCCTCAATGAAGAGTTATTTTGGGTTTTACCTTTTCAATATGATATCTCAGATCATTTTGACCTGATTGCACAGAACAAACAACTGCCACTCTTGGCTCGAATCATACTTGAGTGACAACAATTACTGAAGCCGCCATGTTTCTTTTCAATGATAATGCATTTAATTTCTTTCCTCCTCACAAGCAGTTAGGTATAAAGTTTATTAATGAAAAAGCCCATGCTCGCCAAAAATTCGTCATTATGACACAATATGATATCACTTAACTGACAGTGTTAAGAATGGTTTTACATAATTTGGTACTTAAAATAGCATCCTAAAATGTATGCCAATGCAATTATATCAGTATTTACAGCAGAAATTTATTTTGTGTTCGAGGAAAAAGTAATCGCTGAAAATGTCGCGTAAATCAATGTCTCTTCGGCTATGTGTATAATACGATTTGCAATTTACGATGAATAAATATTTATTTCTTTACTTACTCCGTCATATTTTCTCTTAACTATTATAGAATCCGTGCGTTGATTGGTTTTACATCTGTATGTAAAGTATATTACAGATGCTCTTGGTCTGACTAACCATTAAAAGTTTCAGGTTTCGCTATTCAATTATCAACTTCGATATATCAGCTGTTCTCAAACGGTAGACTAATAAAAACATAAACTTAAAAGTTACTTTTAGTATTTCCAATTATTATCTGATCCTGGCTGTCGTCAAATTTATTGCGCAGGTATAATTGGAAATATTACAGAAGGTGATTCATTTGCATTCAATATGGCTGATATTAAATGTCAAATGGATGCATTAGTGTGTGTGTGTATGTGTGTGTGTACATTTGTGTGTGATTAACACCGAAAGAGTTCAACATGTTAAATGCAATCATATCCACTGGGTTCGATTATGGCGTTATCTGTTGCAATATAAATTGAATAATATTTTTGACTAATATTGTAAACACTATTTGTGAATCTTGAAATAGAAAACATTGTAAACATACATATGTGTAAATTATTTCTGGTGACTAATACATCTCTACGGACGAGCAACGCATGATAAGTAGAATCATTATTTATACAATCCTATATATATAAATATGTGGTTTTATTTTGTTACATGTACATTTATAACAGCGTTATTTTTTATCTCGGGAATAAATAATTATAATAAGTAAAAAGCAAATAGTCAGTTGGTCATTCAACAACAATATACCGCTACTTGAAATGAAGCCAAGAAAACCCTCTCATACAACTCAAATAATTAAAAAGCGAATGTTTTAAGCAATCAGAAATTGTGATAATATCATACACATATACAATTTGTGAAATTCTATGAATTTATATGAGTCATGTATCAAAATGTATAGCCAGTTTCTGTCAGTTTTTATCCGCCTATCATTGATGTTCTGTTGGTTAAGATACTTAGGCAATGTTAACATGGTAAGTACTAAAATCGGTGACCGTTTTGGAATTCCAATGCTGCATGTGCTCTCAGCTTATTTTTGTCTTGTTTCTAATCGTCTTGGAACTCTCGATACTGGACTAAAGCAGTATCGATCACGATAGGGATAGTTGGTGATTACACTACCATTTCATCATAATTACACGCGCAACTACACTCATAGGGGGTATCGAATATTTTTCGAGACTGAATGTAGCTTCAAGATTGTTAATAAGCTTAACATAAGGCACATTACAATCTCGCAGACTCATCTCATCATTATTTCAGTGATATTAACTGTACCTACGTTAGGTGTGTTAATATTTGTTATCTGGTTGTTTTATTTATGCAGTTCTTAACACTTTCAGTTCCCTTTAATTTGCTCTATGCTTTAATTTTAAATTTATAGTGTTGCTTCCATGTAGTAGGTAAACGGTTTTTTATGTAAATTGTTGTTCCCGATGATGTCTTCTGTATATTCTCATTTTTTTATTGCGCTTTCTCTGAGTAGCTTTCTGGTTTATTCGAGAATATTCCAAATACTGCTGGGAATATTAGTGTTACATTGACTTATTTCTATTGTCTTTGTGATTCTCAATTTATGTCTTTATATTTATTTTTCATGTTTTTCCCTCGCACTGTGCTATTGAAATTGTAAACTATGATCAATAATTCATCAAACTTTCCTGTGTTTGTTTATATCATATTTGGAATGTTCAAAGACCTTATCAGTTGTATGCGCACACCCAAAAGAAGTCTGACATTATCGTTTTTCTGTGATCTTTCTGATTTATACTAATCATTTTTCATTGTGGTCTAATTCGTAAAGTGTACATATATTCCAGCGATGGCATTTTACGCCTTTGTTACGTCTCCATTTTATTATATTAATGGTAAGCTGATATAAGATGCGCTATTTTTCTTTACTTTTCATTAAATAATCTGTGTATCGATGATTTTGAAGATTTCTTAATGTAGTGTTGATAATATATACGGAAAGAACTTGAAGTACTATAAGATACTTTCTTCGAGAGGTTTAAATCTCTTTGAAAAGAGAGTTTCTAGAACAACACTGGATGAGTATTCCCCTACCTATAAATAAACCTTTACTATTCAAAATATCGTATTCTGGGCCAGCATTGAATTCCCTCGATATGGTTTACATATACTGGTTTATACGAGGATTGGTGAACAATTTAGAGTGGGAATTTCAGTCTAATGCACCGCCAGAACCATGGAAAAATGGGATCGAAAAAGTAATCTTTTTTTTTTTTGCAAAAGAATGTCTGCATAATCCTGCCAGCTTACTCGAAAGGGCACCTCACGCGATTGGAAAAAAAAACTTAGCCCATCTTAAATAGAGATGGCAAAGCATGGGATAGTGGCCTCATTAGAACTACATAGAATCAGCATTACACGTATATCAACAGGAAACAAATTATCAGAATGGTTTAATCTCTATTTGGGGGGGGGGCAAAATACGGAAAAAATACGTCATAAGGATATGTTAACACATCGCTAAATCACCGAAGTTAATAAACGTTGAGACTGATTAGTATCAGATGGGCAACTAATTTGGGAATACCAAGCGCTGTATGAAGGGGATATCGACACCTTCCTTCAAGAGTAGCGAAAACCTAGCGTCATTATTTCTCCTACCGGAGATATAAATGGGGCTAGGGACCACTTGTGAATTTCATACTACCATAAACATTCCACGTTCTGAAGATGGCAATTAAACCTGAGTTATGGTTGGTGATGTAGTTTCACTTGGTGGCCGAGGAGTTCAAATCCATGGACTTTTGTTAAATGATGCATCACGTGTTATACCCAGGAGAAGTCCTTTTTTTTTAAATTTAGACAAAAGTAAAACAGAAAAACAGTAAAGTATTTATACTCTATGATTACGATTAGGTAATTTTGTGTAATTATAAATTATATGCGCTTCATATTACAGCAATTTACACTTCTTATCTAGAAAAAAACAGGTGTTGCTACTTTGAATTCTCTAAATCATGCAAACCAAAGGCTTGTTTTGGGGGAAAGGTAATAATTAAGTTGAAACAGTATTTTATTCATACTTTGGCATGTATAAAGCGTCATTACGGTGTGTCACTTCATAGAAAACTTTACACTTTTAATCTCAGATCGATTTAATTATCCTACAAAAAGTTGTACGAATTTGAACTTTTTTTTATATGAAGTGAAAGTAGTTATCGAACCGAGAGAAAATATTAGAAATAAAGTTTTAATGTATACTGATGCCTCATATTCATACCCGGAATTAGTGCATTGTGTTACGAAAACGTTGTACAAAGCGTTTGCCTTGGATCCCTTCGCCGTATGGAAACAGTTTGCAGCATGTTACCTTCTACTATATGAAACGGCTGATGTCTTTTTAAAATGATCCTGTTTTGCGGCGTATATAATCAGTACCTGCAATGAGCATTTATTGCTGCATTGCCTGAAAATGTGGAAGAAGTATTACAAGCATCTTCGTTTATGAGGAACCTAGGCCTGTCATACGTGCTGGTCCATGATCCTGCCATTTTAAAGAACTATACGGAAGTTACGGACCAGGTAGCAATAGCCACACTGCCGGCATGATGCACATCTAAAGAGACGGATACTTCTCCGTAGAGTTATAATGTAACTGACTCAATCATATGCCAAGCAATAGTATACTGGAATGTGTGATAGTCAGGGGTATTGATTTTAAGCCTCGAAGAAATATCACGTGTTATCAATTTAATCGGCCTGGGCACATTGCTAGATTTTGTCCGGGAAACGAACAGGGGAAGGCGAGATTTTATTAAACTCTTGTAAATTGCGCATTGTCAGTTGGAACTAGTCACATCGATAGTATTACACGAGCAGCCCAAATGGATAGCGGATACGCACAATCGTTATTCCACAAATAGTGTGTTGGGGACTGGACGAGGACAGTGACCCCTACGCTCACAGCAGACGGAAGTAAACCTCACTGCTGTAGAATCGAAGTGGTGCAAGTTAACATGAGTGTAAAGTTAAATTTGTGGATTTCGACCTAATTCGATTGGATTTGTTGCTTGGGCTTGACGCAACAAAGCTACAGGGAAAAGTAGTTGTGTCTAGTGCCGATCAGGTAACGTTTCACGATTCAACAAACCAAATTTTGCTGCCATCGCAATCATCAAAACTGATTTCACCGCCGACTATGAAAAGAACACGTAGAAGTTGACCGCATCTTAAATATAAGTTAGTAACTAACCTCTAATTACGTTGATAAATAAATTTCCACACATTCCAGGAGAATATGATCGGAAACTGCAAATGAGGATTGATAACGGTTAGCTTCTGTCGTATCCGGAGGATAAACTCGGTTCTCTAAAAGGGCCTAATATTCTCGTAGCTTATTTGCAGGTAAACAGATAGAAAGTTCGGCCCGTTATGGATTATTGAGAGCTAAATGAATACATGAACGCGGATGTTTGTTTGCAAAAATTAAAGGAATGGCGAAAGCTAGGAGCAAACGTTATAGTGCTAGCCTTGCGCAGAACCTATTTGCAAGTACATGTTGACAAATCTCTTTGACTTTTCCAAACAGTAAAGTTAAACGGATAACAATATTGTCTTACTCGCCTCGATGTTTTCCAAAGAATCGCATCTAGGAACATTTTGAGAATTTGGCCAGACAAAGCCCCGGGACAGCTGAAACTAGGCTCACTCGTGTTGTAATTACATATGCAGAAGGAGCAAGGAAAACTGCTATGGTGCCGAATATTATTTTTAGTACGCGAAAAATTAACTGACCATTTATTAGTGTTATGACTGATTACGTGTCGCCACGAACGGCGAACACTGTAACAAGCGGATGAAATAATAAAGTGCAAACCCCTCTTCTCGCCTGGATGATCGAAGAGATTTGTTTGAAAGTAGCACAGGGCAATTCACTAAAATCTGATTGGTGTATCTGTGGACAAAATGTAAACGTGTGTAAGCGCTTTGTAGAAAGCAATTGTACCGTGGCAAAGACGCAATATTTCACCGAGGGGTATATAAGGACAAGCATATAAACTTGACTTTGCTTGAAGCTGTGCTGCGAGGTGCACACTTTGAATTTCAGTGGAAAGCTTAAATCATTCATTTTCGAACTGACTTTGCATGAGTACATCAGTGAATTACTGTCATCTGGTCTGGGCAGAGGAGTGTAAACACAAAAACAGTTTCTAAAATGTTGATTAGGCTTAGCCTCTGCACGCAGCGATCGTTTTCTTAGAATATGCAATGATAATTTATGTAGGGTTCGGTAGGTGTGAAAATAACCGAGCAGACAAACTTACAGCGATGGTTAAATGAAATCAGTAAGATAACAGACCACAGAGACACTGTGTGTGTCGTAGTCGTAGAACACGACGTTTCTCAAGTACAGACAATCTATCGATCCAGAGGATATCCCGGTGTAAAGATGACATTATACTTTAAAAAATTAATCAACCCAAGAATAACTGAGTATTAGGTGCGGATAATGGTTTAGGATTGCAAAGAATACTAATCCAATTATCCAGACCCAGTGCATTGGAAGCCGGGTATGTTTTATCTCAGAGAAAATTAGAGCAGGGTTTCTTTGATTATAACTCATTTCGGCACTCAGCTATACCTGACGGTGATAGACCATGGCACTAGCCCTTTTTCAAACTGGAAGCAGTTGCATCGACAAGACCCTGCTAGCATAATCAAGCAGTTAAAATTGTTTTATGAAAGTGGGCATCAATAGAGTTACTTACTGACAAATATTTACTGAGGTTGCACGGATGTGGGGTCTCCACATACGATTTCAATGCGTCCGCATACTATCGGGAAACGGAATAAAGAGAGGTATTATTGTACAATGAAGTGCATTGCGGCAAGAGCATGGTGATAATCTTGGAGGCAGTGTACTGGCTCAACATTACGCTCACGAACAACAAAACGGCTACGACTACACCTACGAATGAATGTAACATATACGTATAAAATGTATGTTAAGGGTATTGATGAAGTGATGTACCTGAAAATGCAGTTGCTAGTACGTACTAGGATATATATGCTGTTTGGGTAAAGAACCGGCAAAGAAAACGTGCGATGAAAATCAATTACCCACACTCAGTTTCAGTTAATAGATAACCATGGTACAGAAAATATACGCGTCCAGCTTGCCGAAATCACTACTTCGTCCTTGACGACATCACCTACTTAAATGACGACGCACCACTACTATACGAATGACCACATGAAGTAAGCTCCTATTTATGATAATATAGAGTATTTCTTGCTGTCGGATGTATGCACCTAATATTTTTGACAATTTTTGAAACTGTATACAATGACCACTAAATAGGACCAGTTTATGAGTCCTGAATACTCGATATGCAATCGAATCCTTTGGACATCCGCCTAAAGCCATGGATGATTTTTTTACTGGCAAATTTCTTGCTGCCAATGTTGATCATCTACATTGTTTTAACACCATTTCCATATTCTGGCTTATCCTACGCAAATATGAGTAACGTTTCATTAATTATTTCATTCGTTGCATCCCAAGATTGTCCGCGTGGAATTCTTTGAGCATTATCTTTGCGGAGTAGCCGGTTTTATTACTCTGTCTGCTGAACGCCGTACACGGTCACATATAAAAACACGGTCACATATAAAAACACGGTCATATAGAAAAAAATGGTCACATAGAAAAACACGGTCACAGAGAAAAACACGGTCACAGAGAAAAACACGGTCATATATAAAAACACGGTCACATAGAAAAACAGGGTCACATAGAAAAACACGGTCACGTAGAAACGTGTTCATTTATTTTACTAATGGAACCATCATTCTCTTTATTTTTACATTTTCCAACTTAAGCAGAGGTTCTCTTACTGGACTGCATAACAAGCTCGACAATTAATTTTCGTTACTTAGCAGCGGGTTATTCCGAATATTTAGGTATTAATTTGGATAACCCTTGTTTTTTACGGTGCATATACTATTTTAAAATTAAATAGAATTATGCCCAAACACAGTAGTCTATCTAAAAAGTGCGTTAGTATACCTATTTGGAATCCAAAATTTCATCAGCGATTTATGATCTGTTTTCAGTATAAATTCTTTCCTGTATAAAAAAAAACGGTGCATTTTTTCAGCATTAATTATTGCTAAAATCTCTTTGTATAATTTGACTGTAATTTTGTCCCGCATTGCTACAATGATTTTCCTCTTCGGGAAGAAAGATGCCAATGATATGTCCTCAACAAACAGCTTTCTATTTTGAAACGCCTGTTCGATTTTTCAGACTATGTCCACTTCGTGTTTATATCCATTTTATTATTAAGCATTTACTGGTATTCTTATATTATATATATATATATATATATATATATATATATATATATATATTTAGATATGTATGCTTTAGTAATAAACTATTCCAAGAACGCATTAGTTTTTTCATATTTTTAATAGCTTCAGCCAAGTTTTCCCTTTTTAATGACAATAATTTGTCTACATGTTTTACCTTCGTAAAAATAACTCACATTTTTAGACATTAGAATGAAGATGTGTGCCAAATTTTCTGAAATAGCGCACTAATATAGATTTTATCTTGGTTTTCCTTTTCGGTGTCAATCAAAATATATATCTAGTATGAGATTGTATATTCCATACTTGCTAACATTGTACATATTTTTGCTGGAATAGGATTGAAGCTAACTGCACTCCAAAACAAAAACGATTAGGTTTAAAGATTTTTCATATGTACTCATTATTAGATACTAAGAAAATTATTCACTGATTTCACTTAAATGTTAGCTACGGACTAATCCAGTTTTGAAAACACTTTTCCACTGTCTTTTCTTGTGATTATATTTTCTGATGATTGGAAGGGAGGGTTCAAACTGTCATACACCAATTTATAGATTGTTCTTTATATAAATACCGTTTGATACGAAAAATCCGTGTAATAACTTTTGAAATTATATCACATTTTAACACTTTTGTAATTCCTCATTTCCTGCGTCTAGCCTAAGAAAATCAGTTCAAAATTGAGTTAATGACTTTTTTTTATTCGAAGTCAACTTTAGTTTTCCTGCTGAAAAATGTGAGGCATTTCCCTTTTTAACTTTGTAATCAATTGTTATTTAACTTATTTTTATCAACAGCATTAACTTTGTTAAAGAAACCATTCATCGTTAATCTCCATGTTTATCAGCACAATCCAGTCTAGACCAGAAAAAATGTGAATGAAGAAGTACATGTTCTTTTGATTTATAAGTTTTTACTATGAACGAAATGTTCAATGTAGTTCATTTTAAAATTTAATTGTGTACATAATAATCCTTTGACAATCGTTTATGTTTTCCTTAACTGCGGACAACTTATTTTTAGACATTTGTTCCTTGATTAACGATATATAACTTCCTAAATCGAGTAACAATTCTGCATTCTGCTCATTTAATATACTTATGCTTCATGTATCTAAATACTATTTACTCATTTATTTGTGCATCCATGTGGACATCTAGCGAAGCATTTAGCGTACTTTCATATTTGCTTTCCTTAATTCATTTTTTAGACAAAACTAGATTAACTAGATTTCGATTTTCTGTTTGCCTTTTTTTGTTTCATCGGACTCTACAAACGCCTATAATTAATCATAGTTTAACACTAATATTGAGACTTACTTTCTAGATGTCATTTTATTCATCCGTTTCAGTTTTAGTGTGAATCTTGTTGGACATATTTAAATTGACTAACACCAAACGTTTCGCCTTGACGTAAACATCCCTGATGAACCCGACAATTTATAAAATCACACCTACATTGTAATGATCCTTAAGATGCAGGAAAGCCTTCTCCTATACAGTGTCTTCCAGAGAACTGCTAGAATTTAGAATTCTATTCAGGATTCCTGAGTATTGACTTGCATATGTAAACAAATAATTCGTGGCTCAACTCCCTACATAGTATCCTTGTAATGTTGATCTTAATAAGAAGCCCAGGAGGTTCAAGTGGTACCAGTTATTGGTTCGGGTTAATAAACAGTTTACATTGATATGTGGTAACTTATCCTAACATTAAGCCATTCCTTTATTACTGGTAAATAAAATAAGTATTAAATTATACACATGGATTTTGTAAGATATTATTTTGATTCGGCCAAGACGTTAGCATCTTGGGCATAGAACACCTGTCAGAGACAACGTTTACAATATTCAGCGACTATTTGCAATCATACAAATTGAAAGTTGCGGTCATGAAGATGTTTTCAATTTGAACACGTCTATCATACGACATTCGTTACATCGGAATACATCGTTTGTTTCATATATCTAAGTAATATTTACTCATTTATTTATGCATTCATGTGAACATCTAGCTGTAAACAAAGGAAATGCACGACTAATTCTTCACATACACATAATATAAAATAATTACTACTGAGTATTTCTGTTATCTTTCTGTGTTTCTACAGTGCAATAGCTTTTAATAATCTCAGCTGGATGTTTGTCATACCCTTATGCAATCAATATGCATATTAGATTTCTGTTATATCCGTCTGTTTGATGTTTGTTTGTTTGTCTGTCTGTTTGTTACACTTTGACTCAAGAACTGCTGGGCTGTTCAGATTGAAAATGTATATAAAAATTTGTCATGATTAAGTGCAGCGCCCAAGTATTCTGATTTCCGTTCAATAAAAATTTACTAAATAATAAGGATATTTTCGGATTAGTCACCATGGGAATGGTGCTAGATGATATGGTTTCATGAGTTTACAATGATCACTATGACAAGAGCGTGGTGGTCATTCCTGATGGAAATTTGGTATAATCACGTTGTGTAACTTGAATATTAAACAAGAATTTGTTTACATCGCACTTCAAGATAATCATGTTCTTTTTAGCTTAGTAATAGGCCAGCTGGAAAACATAGTTTGCTAGTTCAAGTTATTTCCTCGGAATTTTCTAGAGCTATCTGATTAAATTTTGTATGACCTTCATTATGATAAGGCACGGGGAATTAATATTAAGGTATCAATACGATGCGCATTTATGGATTAATAGGGATTTATAGAAATTAGTAAGTATTACTATTTGATGGAAATACTGAGTACAGTTTTAACCGTATTCAAACACTCTCATTCTAGCTAACCGGCCTACATTTTTTGCCAATTTTTATTAGGCTAAAATGTCTACAACGCCTGCCAATATTATTTAATGAACTATTTACATAAAACATTTGTTTTAGTAGTTTATTAAGTCATCGGAAAAAAAGAATAATACTGATGTGTAAAGCTTTCATGACTGCCAGCAACCACTGTAAAAGAGTAATAAAAATGCAAGAGAGCTATATGCCAAGTCTGTTTTATCCAAGGTAGCTTATCAGCGGCTTGGTTCCCACCAGTTTTGGAAAATAACAAACAGGATCCTGAACAGAAGTGTGCGTTCTATCCAAACAATTATCAATGGACCAGAGGTCATCTCGTCAGCGCCAGACAAGGCCAAACTATTTGCAAATAACGTTGCAGCTAATTCTACCCTATGCGACGAAGGCCATCAACTCCCCATATTTCCTTCTATAACACAGAACAAGCTAGGTAACATACAAATATCCGTGCATGTGGTCGCCAAGCTAATCAAGAACCTTGATTCCAGTAAAGCAACTGGCCCTGATGGCATCCCAATTATAGTGTTAAAAAAGCTTCAACCAGAACTTGCTCCCATACTTACGAAACTATTTAAGCGCTGCTTTAAGGAGAAGTGGTTTCCGACTCCCTGGAATACCTCATCAGTTTGCCCTGTATTTAAGAATTCAGGTGATAAGTCATCTCCCTCTCAGTACAGACAAATAAGTCTCCTGTGTGTTATGAGTAAGTTGCTGGAATCCATATTAAATAGAGAAATAGTCAACCACCTCAGCAGGAATAACCTTCTTAGTGACACACAATATGGTTTCCGCTCTGCAAGATCTACCGCAGATGTGCTGACAGTTATATCCCACAGGATTAGTGAATCACTTGACAAAGGCTTCCTTTCTAGGGCAATTGCTCTTGACATATCAAAGGCGTTCGACAAGGTATGGCATAAGGGTCTACTTCACAAGATTTCCAGCTACGGTATAATTGGAAATGTTTTCTCAATCATTAAATCATTTCTCTCCGATAGGCTCATAAGAGTAGTGGTAGATGAACAAAAATCGGAGGCCTGCAATATAAATGCTGGAGTCCCTCAGGGGTCAATCCTGGGCCCAACTCTCTTCCTGATCTACATCAATGACCTCCCAAAACACATACTTAAATCATTCGTCGACATCTATGCTGATGACACGACCATCTACGGCAACACATCAAAGGCTGTAAATGACAAAGTTCTCTCTGATTCTCTCTCCTCTGATCTCGAGCGCGTGGTTCAGTGGGGGAAGACGTGGCTGGTTACCTTTAATGCATCTAAGACCAAACTCCTATCCTTACATCATCAACGCTCTGATCCCCATCCGGCATCAATTGTGATGGATGGCTCTCGTCTGGGTGAGGCCCCGTGTTTTGACAAGCTTCTGGGTTTGACCTTTACTCCTGATCTGAAATGGAACACGTACATCAAGTCTGTTGCCATGGTCGCTGGAAAGATGGTGGATCCTTCTACCGCTCCAGAAGATATCTCACTACTGATGCAATTCTCTATCTATATAAAAGCCAAGTACGTCCAAGGATGGAATACTGTTGCCATATCTGGACAGGAGCTGCTAAAAACAGCCTATCCTGCCTTGACAGAGTACAAAATAGACTTCGTGGCTTAGTGGGGGATGCCCTTTTCTCTACCCTGCAACCTCTCTCCCACAGAAGAGACGTTGCGAGCCTATCCTTGTTTTATCATTATTTCCATGGCAGGTGCTCGTCTGAACTCCAATCTCTGGTCCCCCTCGCCAATCTTTCACGAAAAAACACCCGTCTAGCTGAATCACCTGTGAAAAATTTCCCCCACTCTATATCTGTGCCTAAATCAAAACGCGGATTCCATAAACAAAGCTTCTTTCTTAGAACTGCACGCCTGTGGAACTCTGTTCCGTCTGCCTGCTTCCCACCGGACTACAACTTGGATGTCTTCAAGTCCAATGTTAACAAATTCCTGATGAACCGCCCCGTTAAGTAAACGCTTCATCAAATCTCCACACTAACGTAATGTACTTGCAGTAACCCTTATCCTTGAGTGGCTTCCGGGCCTTGATAAGTGGTGACCACTGTATAAAAAAAAATTCAAAAAATAATGGCGGAAACGTCTAACTAGCTTTTCATAATTGAAATCATTTTTACAAAATTATAGCTCTCTCTCTCTATATATATATATGTAAACTGCGCTAAGTATTATATGCTAAAGTTGTATTGTAAAATATTATGTGTTATCGAATAAAATTAGTTAGACCAGATAAGAATAAAGACAATTAAGACTCAATGTCTAATTTAACATTCTCGGAATTTTTCAGTAATAAGAACAGGTTATTGCCAGAGACTAGAATTTAGTATTATGGACTGTAAAGAAAATCCAAGAAAGAATTAAACAAACTATATTATCAAATATATTAGTATAGCAAAGCATTCGCTTTAATTTCTCAAAATATTCAAATTAGGGTTTTATCAAATAATCAAGACAATATGCTAAAGGGGAATTTAACCGACGAAAATATCTAAAAAATTCAAAGATATTCAAGATATTCACTCAACCGAGATGTATCACATATCTAAAAAGAATCAATAAGACACAAAAATGTGTAAAGTGCCTTCATATTTGAGGGTGGTGGAACCCCATACATTGTCAAAGTAAACAAAGTGTAAAGTATATAGGAGTTTGCTGATATATAAAATTTAAATAAACAGACCGATTTTTATTAAAAAATATAATGGGAATAAAGATGCTAGGGGACAAATCATGCACGAAAACTGATTTCACCAAAGGACATTTTTTACAGATTATTCGAGGATCACTCTCGATAGGCTATGGGGTTTCAAGCTACATGGCCCAAGCTTTTCTAAATCAATATTGCTTTGACTGACTTTATGACCAGTTTACATTAACGATGATACATTTTTTCTTCTTTTATGTAAGACAATGCACCAAGCCATGCCTCAAATTTTACCAAACCCTGGTTGACGAAAGGCGTGTGCTAAAGATTCTCTCGTGAACTGGTCTTGAAATATATGTGATTAAATCCAATTGAGAACCTCTCAAGAGTGATATTAATTCATTATCGAATGCAAATCAACCGAACACATGACTTCTGGGAGTTAGTTAAAGTTGGTTAAAAAACTAGCCAGCAGATAAAATTACAAATCTAATAAAATATGTTTATAATATATTACTAAGGCTTATTGGAAAACAAAAACAAAACATTGATGTAATAACTTTTTAGACGTTCTCATTTTTATATATTTCTTTTATTTTTTAAAATAAACCCCTTTTCAATAATTTCCCTTTAAGGAATTGTAAAATGTTATTTAACATCTTTTCATATTATGAATTTATATTAGTTTTACAAGAATGCCGAAAACGTATCAAAAGAAATAATTGCTACAAAAACTATTGACAAGTAAATTAGTCTGTTTTTTTTTATTAGTATTAGTTAATAATATTGAGTAAAATCTATACGGTATTGTAATATGGCTTGCAACGTTAAAGGCACATTTCTTTATACTTATTTATAACTTGCATATAATTACGAGACACAGTTTATATATATATATATATATATAAAAATATATATACGTGTGTGTGTGTTTGTGTATGTGTAAATATATATTGTTAATTATGCTTCCTATATATAGATGAACATCTGAGGCTTAGAAATTTGCAAGTAACTAATTTCCGTATGAAGTTATTTACGTTTAAGATAAAGCGCAATCGAAATCAGAAATATTTTAAAGAAATAACTGTCAAAACAGGCAGCACATATATTTTCAACCAGATGAAAGAAATAGAATTATTTACAATTAAATATCAAATATTGTAATAATTCAAAGCAATTAAACGGAAATGACATGTAGTATTACCGGAGGTACACTCTCTGGCGACATTTGTGGTTTTCCATTTTCTGAAAATTTGCAAACAAAAACATATGTTCGTTTTTCTAACTACTTTTAATCAATACCCATCTTACTTACAATCAGTTTAAACTAGCTGAAAAAGCATGATTCATAACTACATTTTCAATATACAAATATACATACAGGTACAAAAGGTTATTCCTTAGTGTCAACTCTGCCAGCGAGATTTACCATAAAGGAATCAGTCAGGCACTTGCAACGTTTAAGGGAGCCATCAACATCAGCAAAGACAGAACGACGACCAAAGCAATATTTTAATGACTTTGCTCCAAAGTTCTTAGCATGAATGGCGACAAATCTAAGTATAACAAGAGGTCAATAGAGTTCTTGGAAACATCTCCTATAACATAGGTTCAACGAAACAAATGTCGTATTTGGTGTATGAAATAATCGATATATACGTGATATAGATTACTTAAACTGTCGGACAACAAGATTAGTCTTGATTGAACGTAGATATAAAGGTGAATACACATGTTTCTTTGTAGATTTCTAGAGATAATAACACGCCGGATGTCCCCAAGGGCCGTAACCCATCTTACACTAGACATCTTAATGTCTTTTTTTCTAGAGCGAAATTTACCATCCATATAGATTACAAACATTTAACAACAATTTTTATAACACTCGCTCCCAGATATAAGCATATATTGAATGTTGGGTTTTTCGAATATAACTTTACGATATTACTGTCATATACAGACTAGGATACAACAATTCAAATGGTTATCTTAGCCGCTCTCTAATGCACTAGCCACCAAGCCACACAGAACATAAATTGCCAGAGGGATATTTAAACTACATTCTCTCAACTTCAGCGTCCAACGCAATGACAATTAATGAAATTCCAATAAACCCTGGGAAAAACCAAACATCCACGACTGTCATTCAAACCATTCCGAACAGCAAATGGCATGGTGTTTATGATGGTTTAAACAAAACAGCATTTTAATCCTATACTAATTGTACTGAACTATCACTAGCAGAGCAAGCATCATTTTCAACGGAGAACTATCTGATACACTACTAAACAGAGCCGCTAAAATACGCGTAGAACATGCAGGACATCAAAACATCGCTAAATCCATGGCCGTTTTCCTGTAAAAAAATTGGTTCTGAAACATGCAGTGCTTAGTAAGACACAGTAAGAACTCCCACACTTGACAAATTAGCACTCACAAACCGACAAGAGAGAAACTTTAACTGTTCTCACTACGAATAACCCAAATTGTTACATTTCCAACCCGTTTCCCTGACCACAGTTCTCGATGATTGCATAACAAAGACCCACAGCCAACTCGGGAACGCTGATCGTGCAGTGATAATGGTTGAAATCGCCCTAAACTCTAGAGCCAAAACTGAAGAGCCAGTGCTAAAAACAACGAGATATTATAAAAAGGCTAACTGGGAAGCCATCAGGGAACTAATCAGAGATGCCCCATGGGGAAATATTTTTCTCTCCCTGCTGAACAGTGTGCAAACGAGACCACTGACTGGTTCAAAACTGCAATCGAAGCGCATGTTCCCATGCGGAAATTTTATAGTAATCTCCACTCTCCCCAATGGTTTACTTCGACTTGCCCATTGCCATTGCTCAAAAGCAGCATGCATACCGCAGATTAAACCGACATAAGTCCAGTTAAAACAGACTGAAGTATATAGAAGCTAGAAATAACGTTCAGAAAGAAATAGCGACAGCTAAGGGAGAATATAAGGAAACCATTAAAAAACGCATCGAAGCACAAAAACTAGGAACTCAAGACTTCTGGAAAATCTACAACAGTGTAGTAAATAATGGGCAATCAACAATTCCCCCACTAACCAACAATCACGAGGTTGTCTCCTCAGCAACCGAGGAGGCTAACATGCTTGCCAGTCGGTTTGCCTCAAACTCCACACTGGACCCTTCCAACCACCCCCTGTCTGAATTTTCATATGCGGACAGACGCCACATTAGACGATCTAAAAATCACCCCTGCTCAGGTGCATGCTATCATAAATAACCTTGACACTTCAAAGCATGTTGACCTGATCTCATCCCAGCTGTGCTATTAAAAAATGCTCAGCCGAAGTAGCTCCAGTTCTCTCCAAACTCTACAACAAATGTCTTAATGAAGCTTGCTTTCCAGGCTGTTGGAAAACTGCTTGTGTTGTACCAGTATTCAAAAATTCTGACGAAAGGACTGCCCTATCAAATTATCTCTCCATTAGCCTCCTGCCACTTTTTGCCAAAATATTTGAGACCTTAATTAACCATGCTCTAGTCCATCACCTTATAGATGCTTAACTTCTGACTGACCAACAATATGGATTTAGACAAGGCCGTTCCACAGCAGACATCCTAACTGTAATCTCTGAACGTATATACCATTCACTGGACAAAGCGGGGGAGGGCAGAGCGGTAGCTCTAGATATATCTAAGGCTTTTGACAGGGTATGGCATGAGGGTCTCCTCGGGAAAATTAGATCATACGGTATCACTTGTAGAATACTTAACATAATTAAATCCTTCTTAGATAAGAGAATAATCCAGGTTGTCCTCGACGGTCGTACGACTAAACAATATGATATAAATGCGGGAGTGCCGCAGGAGTCAATCCTTGGACCTCTATTGTTCCTGATATTCATAAATGACCTCCCCAACAAAATTGCCTCTGAGATGGGTATATATGCTGATGACACTACACTCTATGGCAGGCACGACAGGAAGACGAATGAACAGATATCTAAAGAAATGACAGAAAAACTAGGGGAAGACCTCCAATCTGTAGTGGAATGGGGACAAAAATGGTTGGTCACGTTCAATGCCGCCAAGACTAAACTAGTTTCATTCAATAATTACAAGAAACCCTCTCTACCACCTATGGCAATGGCCAACGACTCTTTATCTGAGAGTACATCTGTCAAACTCCTTGGCCTGACGTTCACAGGAAACATGAGTTGGAACAATTACATTGAAGGCATTGCTAGGGACGCTGCAAGAAATATGGGCCCTCTCTACTGTGCTAGACAACTACTAACACCCGAAAGTATTAGGTACCTCTTTAAGGCCACCATTCGCCTATGTATGGAGTATTGCTGTCACATTTGGGCTGGTGCATCTGCTATAGTCTCTCGCTCCTTGACAAGGTTCAAAAGAGAGTCGCAAACCAGATAGGCCCTGAACTGGCATCTAACCTTCAGCCTCTGTCCCATCGACGAAATGTTGCATCCCTCTGCCTGTACTACAAGTATTTTAGGGGTGAATGCTCTGACGAACTGCAACCACTTATGCCCCCACGACGTGAGCACCCTCGACAAACCCGACAGGCTGCTAAATCCCCTTTCCACACTGTAGTGATCCCTAGATGTAAAATATATTTCTGCTCCAATAGCTTCTTCCCCAGAACCGCTAGACTCTGGAATTCCATTCCAGGTCCCTGCTTCCCCAACAGTACTTACGTGCAGAAGTTCAAGTGTAACGTGAACCGACATCTTGCTGCCCAAATCCGTACATAGTACCCCAGTAGTTGTTGCCCCTGATAGTAGGCCCCTACACCAAAGTGGCAATTTGCCTTGTTTGGGGTGAAAATATAATAAAAAAAGGGGAAAAGAGGTCAGTGCTGACTTTGGATACCTCAAGGGTGGAAAGTATTTTCTTGTTGTCACAAATTAATACTCACACTTATTGCCTACATCTAAGCAATGCAACCTATATTTCGTCTGCAAAAATAGACAATTCCTACGCCTTCATCATTAGTTTAACCACAAGAGGATAATAACCGCATGGTTCCAGACCAATGGCGAAACAGAATGTAACAAGGCCATAGTAGTTGCCCTGATCAAAGGTTGAAGCTGGAAGCAAGAATTTTTCAAATTTCTGCTGGACTCGCGAATAAAGACATATTGTACAACTGGCGTACCGTGATCTCAATCCTTTCTGGTGACACCATAAAAACAGTTTGCCACACCTGGTTACACCTATATAGAGCGTGACACACAAACTAAGAAAACGACAAAGCAATAGACTGATAAAAATGGAGTAGTTGAAACCCAATAATTTCAGTGAGGCTGATAGAGTCATCGTAAAACGCCCCCACACATTAGAAGCTTTTTCACTCTACAAAACTAACACAATGACTGTAACGAAGAAAAAAGGATTCATAGTTACAGCCACAAACAAGCTGACTTCCGATGCCTCATTAAAGGAATGCATTACAAAAAATATCAGCTTCTTCAATAAAAATAAAACCTAAAGTACGAAAAAATCCCACACACAAAGCATTGGATTATTCCTCATCCGAAGATGAAGGCCCGCACATGTGCAGACACGACCAGATCCTAAAATTAATAAAGCACAGCACATTTTCAGCCTCATGAGTTTAAACCAGACGAAACGACCACCCAGCAGGCTTAATCCCCCTTCCTGGTTATTTTTCCCTGTTCTATGCACAAATTATCGCATTATGTAATCCGAGGTATTAAAAACAGCGCATCTAAGACAAAACTAAACAATCATCGTGGCGTTATACACTGTACATAACAATTTAATAGAAAACGTATTATATCACATTCCATATTACTAATCTTATTTTGCCAATTTGCTTTAAGTTAATTGATTTTATCCTTATCGTCTTCTAACATATACAGGTGTTCATTGTATTTCTGTAAATCTCCATTTATATTAAATGTTACGGATGCAAAATAAATAAAGACGGTAAATATTGAATTATAGTAGTCTAACCATTCCGCCACGAGTCCTTGGGGGAAAATTCTAGTACGAATTGTACGAGCCGTAACCTATTTTATTTCTAGTAGTAAATATCACCATTCATGACTAATTATCATTACTATATATTACTGTACACAAACACACACACACACACACATGTATATATATATATATATATATATATATATATATATATATATGAATATGTGTATATTACTGTATATATTATCTATTATTTTTAATTAATGGTTTCAATATCCTATTAAATTTTGTCTTCTTAGAAATTGGTTTGGTTGTCTCCCAGAATATGAGCTGGTGTTTTGAGCCGTGTTATACTTTACCGTTCTTCTCTGTCTCAAATTTCTACTTCATCCAATAAGGTTAGATGGTTTCCTTTTTCTATCCAGATATTGTAAGCTATACTCGATTTTTTAAACCACCCCAAGTATCACGGTTTTCGATGTTCTTTTTGTGACGACGTGTTTCACTCTTGTATAGCTTTCCGTATTTACATAGGATCTCATATACACAGTCATGATTTTTTGCGTAGGAGGTTTGAGTTTCAGAAGTTGTTTTTGAGACTTGAATCGATCCTCAATACTGTTATGATATCTGGATTACATATTCGTTAAAGTTTTTAAAGACTAGATATTCATGTATTGTATGCAAACTGTGATGAGTTTCTGGGTGATGTCTTTCTGTGTCTTGTCCAGATTTATTTGAGTTGGTTTTGTGGTCTTTGCAAAGTTGTTTCGACGGGGGTTTTTAAGGTGTCGCTCTCCTCTTGATATGCATTGCTGTTACTACACATTGCTTTTGCTCGGTGTTGTAGGTAACGGCGGATTACTTTCTTTACATTATATAGATCGTGGGAGTTAAGGTTTAGGTATTGACCAGTGAAATTTGGCTGTCGGTATACCGAAAACATAAATTCCTGACCAGGTTTATTTCTTTTGTAGGCCCGTTTAGCTCTGCTGTCATCGCTTTCTAGACATCTATGGTGTTTATCCTCCCCAGGTTGTAATAATTTGAAAAACTTATTTCGTGGTAAGAGTATGTTTAAACGTCGGCTATTTTAAAAATATATATTTAGACTAAATGGCTAAAAGTAACCAAACCCAATTTAACAGAGTCCGCACAGGTGGATCGGAGCTCTGAAAAAGAAAGAGCGGGTCTACCAGATAACAAACCCAGAACTACTAAACATTGCATACGATTTTTCGGACAGGCTAGTATCGGAAATTATCGGAGAATTTCTCGATGATCATCCGAACTGCAGCAGTAAGGATCCACTCGATCAAGTAGCAGCCGAGTACAGCGAATTCACAAATGCTGCCAACGCTTCTCGGGCTTTAATAATAATAAAGCAAGATCGATGTGAGGTACTCGCAGATTTAGCAAGTAGGATGAACAAACTTGCTAAATAAGCTTATAGAGACACAGAGATGAGGGAAGGTCCAACTGTGCTCATGCACTTAGCTGAATTTTTCATAGATGCGTTAAATAACCGACAACATTATCGGAGGCCTTGTCTGCTGCTCGACAAAGTCAAATGCTCTATGAGCGACTCCGAAGTGGCCACAAGAAGGAGCAGGCTTTATTAAATAATAGTTTAACAGGTATCAGGGATCAAGGGGGCCCCAACTATATTTAGTGTACCCAAAACTAAACCTTAATGCAGCTGTAATGCTGTAAGATATAAGTTTTGTGGGGGTGCTTCGGCCAGATTTCAGCGAGGGTATTCTAGCTACAATAGACATGAACAAGACTGGAAATGTTCACCTGAAGAAATATTAAATAACTTCACTTCAGGGAAAAGCAAGGCCAGGTTACACTCGAAAACCACTCACCACCGATTGCCGCAGATGCCAAACACACGGGCATGCAAGCATGACAAACCCTCAAAGAAAGGAATAACCCTGGGGAGGATTAACACCATAGGTGTCTAGAAAGCGATGACAGCAGAGCTAAACGGGCCTACCAAAGAAATAAACCGGTCAAGGAAACTCGGGAAAATAGAGACACCCGATGAAAAAAAATCCTCAAACAGGGCTCCTGAATGGAGTGTATAGTTGAAATAAGAAATAGACGGATAGAGGCACTGATCGACACTGGATCAGAAGCTCCTCCAAACATCAGTTTTTGAAGAGTTAAAAGCGCATAAATGAGTGTAAAGGGATTCTAAGCTAACAGTTGCTGTCGCAAACGGGCAAAGGATGGCACTAAAAAGCCTGGCCCATTTGCCTATTAAAATGAAGAAGGCGAAACATCGTCTATGTTTTATATCACCCCCGACTTAGATCGGGAGTTGATATTAGGTGCTTGCTTTGTTGCAAAGGAACCACGCCCAAATAACGTTTCACCCTAATCAACTAACGGTTAAAGGGGTGAACATCCCACTTGGTAATAATACCAGTAGTAGAGCCCAGTTACCGCCATACACTGCATTGACGCGTACTGTTAGAGCAGTTCCTAACACACATAAAAAGAATCCACCCCGTGAACATCGGATTTCAGTCCAAGAAAGGAAACCTGTAACAGAGGCAATTAAGGTATTCTCCCACCTATCCACACCACGTGTATCTGTGAACCGTAAAAGCCTAAAAAAAAATGACATATTTTCACAGGACTTTTCCTTTCCAACAAGAAAGGGTCTTTTAATTATTAATCCCTTCACACAAATATGCTCTCAAATGCTTACAAAATATCTGGATAACTCACATAACCTATAGAATTCTCGAATTTATCCTAGTCCAACATTATAAGTAGTATCCAACTACAAAACAAAAAACTTTTGAAAACGACCAAGAAATTAGGAAAAAAAGAGAGAAAAAACGAGCAAAGAGAAATTGTCACCAGGACACACACACACACACACACACACACACACACACTCACACACAGACACACCCACACAAATGTTGAAAAATTCAAAACAAATAAAGCTATACAAAAGTCAATGAAAATCAAATAACTATAAAACTTAACAGGTGACGACTAACGTTTCTCAAAAAATTATCAAATATTATATAAAAAAATGATTAAAAGAATGAATGTTTAAAAAAAAGTTCGCAAAATTAAATGAAAGTATAAACAGGGGAATATTAACGTTTTTCAAATAAAAATAACTAAATAAATAAATAATAATAATAATAATAATAATAATAATAATAATAATGATTTATTTAAAAAATGATCAAAAGAATTTATGTTTAAAAAAACTGAATAATAAAAGGAATAATTGAAAGAAGAGAAAATGAATTTAAAAAATAACCACTGTGCCTACGATACGATGATATAATGACATTTGCTAGTGAGAGCAAAGGCCACAAAAGGGGGGAGGCGAAATGTGGCACGATGACCTAACCCGTTTTGAGGGAGCTAGGGGCTTTTACATTAATAAGCCTTGTGTCTAACTTGGTCTGTACTTGTGAGGTGCAGATGTGTTAAGCAGGTGTTTGTGATTTTGAAAATGGTCTGCTATGACTCAAGCTAAGAATGACAGTTTGTTTATAATGTTGAACAAAGGCAAAACGATATAAGACATTAGAATTTGAAAGGTCAAACCCGAAAAAACTCATGGATAGAAAAACAAAGCAATGTTTAAACGTTATGTATGAATGTACCCGTCTCTCTCTATCTTTCTCACTCTCTCTCTCTCTTTCCCTCTTTCTCTCTTTCACTTCCATGTTCTCTATTTCAATGAAGAAAGAATAAATAAATAACATTATTTTGTTTTAAAATGTTGACGCTTGCATTCTGGAGTTGGCGGACGCAACAAAGCGTGCGTCTGGTTTCAACTGGTCTTTATAAAAATATGCTCCTCGTTGTTAAATCTTAAATAAATTAGATTTTTATAAAAATACATTTGTTCGATATTTTTGTATAAGTGTAACCTTTCAACATTCCATTAATGCCGACGATGGGAAGATGCCTGTAACGACGCAATGAAGACAAGAAGCGACCCATGCTAGCCAGTTATAGCCGACGACATCTCCACCCGTTTTTGTTGATGTTTTATCATTTAATCACCCGGGGAGCTGGTCGCGTCCCAGAACGTTACTCAACCAGGTTACTCTCCCCGGAAAACGATAGTACCATAACTGTACAGTTAAATAGATAGAATTCACATGGTCAATAATGTTTGAACATTTTCCTAATGTGGTCAGAGTACGAATGAGTCATATCGCAACCACGTTGCTGGCTTTAGTTGCCTTCATCCAAATGTTATTTACTCATTCCATGTATGCATTGGCCAATACTGGAGAAATGATTTTCCCTATCGTTAGATCTTATTCCTGCCAATATATATCAGATCCCATCACGAATTATGTAGTTTTTATACAGAAGTTAAACATGCCCATTATATTGTCAATTGGGATGCAAGTGCGCTTCTTTAATGAGGCATTAGAAGTCAACTTGTCCCACACCACTGTAAGAGTCTCATCAATGGGTACTTTTTTTAACATATTCATTACATCTACTCACAATCTGGTTGGAATGAAGGGGGGCATTGTTTATTATTTGCACGAAGTGAGCTGAAAACTTGACGTATGATGATTGATGTGATTATATCTACCATGAATTGTCAGTATGGAGGATATGCTGAACCTTAGGTGCTAACAATGGGCCTAAATGAAAATTCCGTCTTTATGAATCTTGGGGAGGCAGTATAGCTCTGGTAGTTTGTTTTAATGTTTTACTAGCTGTCTGTATTTTGCAGATGGTATTAGATCTTTTTTTCTTATGGAAGATTTCCGTTTTTAAGGTCGGTTTCTTTCTCACTTACCAGTAACCACTAGATTCTGTGTAATTGGTCAATTCATCAAAATATTCTGCCTTACCCATTAACACTGCAGCATTATCTTTGTTTACTGGTAGTATTATGATATCACTGTCACCGCACAGTCTTAATAGGCAATACTTAATTTTAACGGTTCGGTAATAAAAGCTTTGATTTCTCGAGTGCTTGCTTCAATTTCCACCTTAATTCATCTACTGGTGCTTTCGGTTTATTCAAAGCTGTCTCTACTATTGGAGCTATCATATCTAAGTATGGAATCTGCTAGATGGTTGTGTGTAGCTGAGAACTTGTTTAGCACCGGTTACTCAGATGGAGTTAGCTGACGTTGACAATATCTCTTATTGGTTAATGGTAGACCGCAATTTTTACGTACTGTCCTTTTAGATGTTTAATTTATTTATTTGGTGAGATTTTACCTCATTAATTCTTTTTTATTTGAAATGTCCAGATATTTATAAATACGGGTTTTGTAATCAGTCTGAGATATACTCTCCAGGAAGGGGGCGAGGTTGTTTGAAATTCTGGTCTATCATTGATGTTTTTTTAACCGACTGTTGTGGGTCCTTTCTTGGACGAGTTCATGCCCTAATAGTTTTGCAATCATTTGTGTAGTGTCAACGTCAAGCTATGTGCCAATAGACTGAGATCACGGCATTGGCATATAAAAGTAAGGAGATTAATTATCTTTGCCAGTGTTTTATGTATAATTTTCGATTTATTTCCATTTTTATTATATCGGGTTTGTGCCAAATTGATATGACATTTCTGAATTTCTTAGACAAAAATAAGTTAATTGTATTTTTTGAATTCGCATCGTCAGTGTAATTTTACGCCAGATTTTGGTTGATAAAACGTCCCACTTTCTTCAGATGTGTCTTGTTGAACTCGGGAATGTTTAAGGCTCCTAAAAATCGTACTAGAATTGTCAGTAAGGACCCGTGTCACAGTGGTTGGAGTATATGAAAAATCAATTGTAAAAGTTATATTCGCATGAAGTTTGAATGTTCAATTCTCGGTGTGGGTGACCCAAAAATACAATTGCGAATTACTTAGGAATTCTCTTCAGTAATGGCTGACGAAATAAGAGCGGACTATCTACGGGAAGTAAATAAAGGGTTCCGTTCGAAATTCAGTCCTAATTCTCAAGTTCGACAGGATGTACATGAAAAAGTTCGGAGGCTACATCGACCGAAACGTAGTGAAAATCTCACTCAAGATCAGAACAGCATTTCAATGAATCCAAATTATACGAATAAAATGTTTCGATAATTAAAAACTCCTTTACTTTATTTTCCCAACACGCCAAACATGCTGTTGCACTAAATATGTCACAACTAGACAATATCGTTTCACTGTTGCTTTTTTACCACAAATAATACACATAATCTTCTATTTGACACGGAATTTGAGGGGATATTATATAATAGGTAAACAGGGAGATTTCTCTAAAGTATATACTTGAACTTCTGCATGCCAGTAATGTCAGGGCAGCAGGTGGTAAAGAATGGGATTCCAAAATCAAACAGTTCGAGGAAGAAACTAAGATTCAGTATCGAATAAGTTTTTGCGTTAATAAAGGACACGTTTCTAAATTATATTTTGTAAAGTATTATTCAGTTGAACTAGTGGTTTGAGTAATTGAACAAAATAGAATTTATTTGAATAATCTAGAACCATGAAACTCGAATTAGCAAAAAATATGTATATACAGTTTTCATAACAAGAATTTAATGAATAAATCATAGAGTGAATATACATTTACTTTATTTTATTGAATTTTTGATGTAATCGATCTATTCGCGATGGAAAATACACATTTTTGAGTAATAAAATCTATAGAAAGCAATTTCAATAAAAATGGATTTTATAAACTTATAAATCGAATTTTGTAGGAGACGTATGAAAATCATTATTTAATATTTGTAATTACAAAATTGCATGCATATAAGTTCTTTCTCCATTCTGTTTGGAAAAATCATGAAGGCTTAATTTTCTAGAAAAGATTATTTAATAGCGTTTTTATAATCTATTATATATGATCAAGTAACAGGGAGACTCGTACCAGATTACTTTAAGATCAACAGATGCTCCACACTTCCAATATATCAAAATCGATGAAAGTGCGTATTATACTATCAAACCAATTAGTTACTTGCTTTAGTCAGGAAATTCCCACAGTTCACTGAGAGAAGAATGCACGTCTCCCCCTGCAGTCTAAGTCTACAATGCATTGAATTCTACATTGCACTATAGAGAACCTATTGTTGATGTTATAAATTTGTTTTCCTATAATGGTTTTAATTAATGTTTTAAATGTAAAAGTTAAGTATCATATTGAACACTGCTATAAACAGAAATCTTCATTTCCTTTGTCTTATCAAAGAAGCTACAGTTGATTCTAGACGCGGGGTGTTTCTGCTTGTGCAGTGATAAAACTTATCAAATGCAATTTTGATGCCTGGTGGTATCACAGTGTTTACGTTGGTCAAAATCTGACTGCTCTTTCTTTAATAGTATTATCGATTTTCGCTATACATTGGAGGCATTTAGATACAAAACCTTTCTAAGACGATTTGGATAAGCATCAAGTGTATTCGTGTGAAATTCTTACAAAGTCAATACAGTTGTGTGTGAATTCGTAAGGAACGAAGTAACACACAAAGTGCGCTTATATATAAGAAGTCATGGTTTATCTAACATTGTCATAATCTTTTGATGAAGATGAATATCAAATTTAGTTTCAATAATCACTTACTCGATTATAACTAATGTATTTTATCGTATCGTTTTGAAATATTAATCATCATACACCTGTCACGCTGTCATCAGTTGTAGTCTTTACAAATGACCCATCAATAAAATAAAAGCATTGATAGTAAACATTGCATGTTAATAATGAGTATTATAGATTAATAATAAAATGTTTCCTATTGTGCACTTTAGAAAATAATTTTGAACTATTCTGCACGTTCTACTGACAATTATCGGGGGTTAATTTGGCACACGCTACCCAAAGAATGGCTACTGTTACGAAAATTAGCTGCAAAAATTCAGACGCACTGCTGGCAATGCTGCCAAATTCAAATTCCAAATAGTCTCTAAAAATCAGAATTTTCATTGAAATCGAAATCGTCTCATTTGAATATAAGGCGATAAGATAGCAAGCGTTTAAAAAAAGCAGCAGTTCTCGTAGCTTTATACTTTTCGCCTGCCATCGGGCATTACAGACATTTAAAATTAGATTTGTAATAATCTCTAAAGCATTTAATCGCACATATTAATAAGAACCTTAGTTTTAAATCAAATATATCACAGAAAATGCCGTGTAGTGTAGTATGGTTTGTTGCCATAATACCGCATTATCATACATTACTTCTTTTCTAAAATATAAAAACGTGTGCCATACATCTGTTCTTCATAAGTACAAGCGAAAGTATATGACCAGAAGAACATATTTTTGCTAGTTTAGAAAACTTAGTCAATTTTTACTATGGCGTATAGTATACTAATTATATAGTGTATTATTGAGACAGTCTGCTAAAGATTTAACTGCGACATTGGATTTTTTACTGCAAAATTTTGTCTCCTCATCCACTGAAGGAGAAATCATTCTCAACAGAGGCAATGTAAATATTTGTCCCCATCCAATGCGTTACAATCTTAAAATTAGTCTGTGCCTCTAACTCTACCAACATCGAGTGACAGACCATTAATCTCCCAATCAAAGACTTGCATTAATTCTGCAGTTTTATCATGTGTTCATATCTGTAATGTCTACAGCGTGATAAAACTATGGTCATATACGCGTTCCGATAGTGTGCACGGTGTACCAGGAGAAATTTTTACTGCGTAACAGTTCCAGTCAAGAACTATTTCTTTACAAGGTAAATAAAAATTGTTGGAAAAATTGTTACTACGTGATAAAGCTTTAATGACAAAAACATTGTTTCACATGATAAAGTGCTACACAAACCAGCATTTTAGTATGAAACGTGTTTGTTTTTTTGTTGTTTTTTTTTTTGCATTAACAAAAATTTTAGATCTGAGTGGCATTTAAATTTGAAGGATTACCAAGGCAGAAGCCGATGAAATGACGTGGCACGCAGAAGGGGTTGTGTTTGACTAAGAGTTATTTACCATTTCATAAAAAAATTTCGACGCAATTTTACTCTCGATTCGATCGAGAGTAATTTGTTTAGAAATTATTTTGGATACTATTATTTGTGTTAAAAATTATTTATTAAGTTGCACTTGTTTCTACTTAAATAAAATACAAATACTTCTATGGTTGCATAACCTGCGTACATTCCATGAAATATATTTAAGAAAGAAATATGTTTTTATAAAACTGATATTTTCTGAAATGATGCAAATAATTGTTTGTTTGTTGTTGACGGAAACCATAACACGCAGCAAATATAAGTTTATAACCATTCATATGGAAATAGTGTCAGTTGTATTTTAAATTTATGGCTAACCGAAATAAAATATATTAATAAATGATAAATACTCCAAAATAATATGGTGCTATATTTTTCTAATACAAATAATAACATCACATTGTAAGAGGCAATCTCTTGACGGACAATGCTTTTGTTGTTGGTCTTGTTTCTTTCGAATACTTTATTTTCTTACTTAATGTTTCGTTGATTTCCTTTGTCAGTGAAGGTGTGCTGCCCGTCAAAGTTAGTACGAGTTACTGCTCTGAAAATTTTTCAACAAAGCACATGTATAATTATAATGATATTCTAAAACGAGGCTACATAAATTTAGGGACATATTTTTGTCCCGGGTTGCCGAATAAGCCTTTTTATGGCCAAACTTTGTGAAGTTGGCGTTTATGACGCAGTTGTACCTTGTAGAATTGTATTTGTATTTTTCAATGCGTAACGTACGCATTAAATTAGAAAAAAGCAGAATATTATATAGATCCATACTTAGTTTTGTATATTTATTTAAAATACTCTTTAGATGCGAGACAATTTTTTTACGCCGAAATCATTTAAAAACACTAAATATTGTTGTTAGATCGCTTTACGACAATTTTATTATTTTATGTCATCGTTCGTTTGTACCTCACTGAAAAGAAAAGAGAATATATGAAAAAAATGTATTTTTTCAACTGAGATTACAGTTTGAAAACATTCAATAAAACGCTTCTAAAAGAAGTCGATGATGATGAGTACTTAGGAGCTTTCATCGCATATTATTGAAAGATTACAACATCAGAAAGGGGATGGTAGTGACTGCTTCTCAGTATTAATGCAAAACATGGACATCTCAGCAAAAATATTAAATGAAAAAAATTCAAATCCATAATATAGGTCATCCTCCCCTCTCGCTCGAAAACATTTTTTTCTTCATAAAATGGTACATATACTCGCTTTTTGTGAACTCATCGAAATCTATCATGCAGATGTGTCCAATCAAATAACACATCTATGGAGAACTATCATTTACAGGATCTACTGCCAAAGAAGTTGTCAGTCTGTAAGCCATGGTTCTAGAGACCCACTCCAGAAATAGAATGTTCATATAGCTAGATGACATTGCAATGGATCCCATTGTTTAGAGGTCGGATATGGGATCAGTCAAGGGGTAACGGAATGTGTGGCTTGAGTGTGTGAACTCCATCATTTCAATAATTATTATAATATGAATCCTATTCTAAAACATTTTTGTCCTCTTTCTGCTTGAGCATTCCATTTATTTCTTAGCTAATATCGGTCATTATCATAGACATAAATAATTTTTAAAAGTATAAGAATCGATGGCAAATATAAAATTAATATCCTTATATTTTAACATTTTCTACAAATGTTAAAATAAATGTTGGGAAACTCAACATAGTCAAGTACTTTAACTAATGCGAACGTGTTGTTTTAGCCTATAAACACGTTTATTATTTTACTTTATTTCATCCGCATTATCTTTTATCATTTTCTAATTCCGATCTTCACGTTGTTTGTTAATACAAATAACTAAAACAAACATGGGCAAATGAGATTGTCATACAATATTTTTATTATGATATATATGCGTTGGTTTATAAGTAATAGCCTATAAAAAACGTTCTGATTGATCTGCAAGGCTTATCCTAAAAGTTTTATGGTTAAACGGACAGTTATGCTAAAACAATCTTATTACATCAACCATTTTCATTACATTTATTTCTGTTATGTACAATATTGTGTCCACGTCTTCTGCCTATGTTGACAGATATTCACTAAATTTCATCCGCAATCAGTTAAAACATATTTTATCTTAAAGATCGTAGAACAAGGTTTAAAGTTCAGTCTCACTTTTGACGAGAAGGTCTGTTTTGTTAATTGTACTTGGCGAAGACCTTCGTTAAAAAGACCTATTCACAATAAAACCACGTCATGCACGTGCTATAAAAAATAAGATCCATAGAAGAATACATCTACAGATAATGAATGCAAGTCTTTTATATAAAACACATTCGACATAAATTACAACTAAATTGAAAGCGAGAAAAATAAGATAAACGATTCGTACTGAAACTGAATGTTGTTGAACATTAAATAAAAAAGGAAACAGGAAATAACCCTAAAAGAAAATGCGTTAAAAACAAACAAACATCGCGTTGTTTTATATATTTCAAGTTTACCTAATTTTAATATTTAGACAATAATTCTGCCGATATGTTGACTATGAACTAAATGAACGTATTTTTACACATTTATTTTAATAAAACATAGAAATCAAACGATGCCGATTACATATATATAAGCATAATCAAGTTTTGAATGCTTTACCTTCCAATGTCTATTTAATTTTTACCTTGAAAACAGCCGCAGCGTCTCATAATAATGCTTTGTGTATTATATTGCATATATTTAATTGGATTTCTACATATAGGAAATAAAATCAGGTCGTATAGTGTTAACGACGTTTTAGCCATAAGTTAATGTCACATGTTTTAGTATGGCGGTAGATGAATCCCACCGGACGCCCTCGTTTATTCTCTTGATTTCAGTTTTCGTTTTTGTTAAATGGCTTAGCTACTTTACACGGGTTGCTCTTCGTGAAGTTAGATTAATGGTCTTAACTCACCACTGTTAAATATCTTACTTCTTATAAGACACCTTGACAGGCCTAATATTATAGAAGGCTTCAATAATTTAAAGTAGTAATAATTTTAGCAATATTGTTCCTCATCACACTATATTAAGAAGCGTTTTAATGCATAGCAAGAACTTAAGTGCATCGTCAGGATGCATCCACCTGCTTGACAACATTAAAGTAACCCATTGTCTCAGTTTAATCTCACTTGTCCATATTGTATGAAACATTTATAAAAGCATGGCATAAAAACGTTATGTTGCTGAACAGATAAAATACTAGGTAGCATTCACTTCACAGTTACACTGTTATAGGGATTAAAGGTTCAATCCTCAGTGCGGGTTGTACTAAGAATTCAATTGCGGATTACTTAAGACTTCTGCTCGATCCTGGTTAAAATGATGGGAGCATTCTATCCCCTGGATTATATAAATGATCCTGTTTTAATTTCCGTGAAGATGCCCGAGAGGAATAACCCAAGCATTAGACAAAATAAAACAGGAGAAGGGTCGAAGTAAGATCGGTTAAACACCGTGAAAATAACACTCAAGACGGGAATCGTAGTCCGAAGCACCCAAGCAAATGGAAAAACTGATAACTGAAAATGAATTTATTTGATAAATTAGGTATTTTTGCGTGATATTAAGTGTTATTAAAGAGCATCAACTCTATTCATCAAATTGGGAAAATCGGATGTTGAGACTTCATCTAAACATTAACAATGCCCGGATTTTAATATTTATGTCATGGTCAGATTTTTATATTCTACTTATACTGCAACAATATGCACCAGGCTATAATATGAAGCAAGGATCTATATTCTACAGAATCAAAGTTAACTTTAAGATATTGATAAAAATATTGATATGTTAAAATAACATAATTATGGCAATTGGTTCAACGATGATACACAAACAAAAAATGTAAATATGCTAAACGTTACCAAAAACATCACTTCCTCGTGTGAAATCAGAGGAACCGGATAAGTTCCTGCTTCATATTTCTCCCATACCTTACGCTACATGATATCTGTTTAGTGTATTTTCAATTTCCCACAAAAGGAATATCGCTGATGTATTTGTTAAAGAGAAAAACTATTTATTTATGGGCAGATGTTTTTCTATTCTGTTGGTAGATGTTATGAATTAATATGCTGCCTCGTTGCTGCGAAGTAAGTAAGTAAAAAAAAAAAAAGTTAACAAACAAAATATTTTCTACAGGAAGTTGTTCAATATTTATGAGCTTTTGCCAATGTATGATTCATGCTTGGGATATTGGTCCGGCCAAACACTATGTGGCGAATAGGTTTAAAGTGCACACCGTATATATTGAAAGCGAGAAAGGAAATATGGAAAAAAGAGAAAGAAAACCTGTGACAGTTTTATAAAATGATCAACGTTTCCTCCCCGTTTACGGGAACATCCTCAGGAAAATAATAAGGATGAATAAGGAAAAGAAAATATATAATGTGTCATTTATCTTTTTTATATACTTTTCTTATAAAATGATCCAGAACTTCTAGAACCTCACGCGATTTTTCTTGATTAACGTGGTGATTGCTAAAATACTCGATTTACCTTCGATAATCAGGTTGGGAATGTTTTTTTTTAAAGCAATTATGTACGTTTCTATTACGGTCCTATTTTAAAAGGAAATACTTTATAACCAAGAGCGTAATAAGTATTGGATACCTCCAAAATCAACACTATTTTCCTGAGCTGTCAAAACTTCATTCTCATCATTTGCTTTCAATCTGTGTTTTAAAGTCCCATGCTATTAAATTCAAACTATAAAATTCACTATTTACTCTGTCTTATCGTTGATGGATATCAGTTGTCTTACACGGGAAACGTTAAATGCGCTTTTAAGCTAAGGAAGTGTCCTTTACATCTCTATTGCTGCACTGTCGGTTTTTATTATGCTTTCTTTATTCTAGAAGACAAATGTGATGAAAAAAATCGCCATATTGAATATTAGAGGAAAATGCGTAGCCGTGTTGTAGTAGTTACTGCAGCCGTCTTACATCTCTGTACACCATGTTCTGCCAAAGGTAATCCAATCTATTTATAAGTTGTTTTTACAAAGGTCCAGGCGCCACTGAACCATAAGTGTTAATGTGTTTATTGTAGTTATTGGGATAGTAGCGTAGTAATCGTTGTGGTGAAAATTTAGTATAATGAAATTATTTACGAGGACGGTTCAATAAGAAATTGTTTACGTTGGACTTAGTTATGAGAATATTGCAGTTTGCTGGAAAGCGGACCACTGCCACAGAGTTCAACGGACGAGCATTTTATGAAATAAAGCTTTGTGGATGCAATGCACGTTTAGGTTTATGCACCGATTGAAAGTGGGAAAATTTATTGATAGTAATTTTGATTAGATGATTGTTTTTTTGTAAAAAAATTGGCGAGTGGGGACAATAAATTGGAGCTCAAGCGAACATTTGCCATAAGAACAACGAAAGAGCAAAGACAGACTAGCAACATCTCTTCTGTGGAAATGCTGTAGAAAAGAGAAAAAAATATAGGCTAATAGATTACGAAGTCGTCTTTGAACTTTGTCAAAAGACGATATGCTGCTCTGGGCAGCTCCTGTCCAGAAGTGCATACACTACTCAACCTACGACGAACTTTGTCTCTCATACAGGCATAGAGATGCATTGGCAATAATATATTTACTCGAGCGCTAAAATGTTCCAACCATTTTTTCCGGCAGCCTTGGCAACGGATTTGATGTATGCTTTCCATTTCACATCAGGACCAAGAAGATTGTTTAAACATAGAGCGTCCTAAATACTAGAGACGTTCATTTAAATACGGACCAGATGTAGGTCAGAGCATTGATGATGGAAGTAGAGAAGCTTTATTTTCGATGCATTAATATTAACCAGGGATCTTTTCCGCAATCGAACTACGTTCCCAAGATATAAAAAAGGGGGTATGAGAGATCTAATCTATTACCAACCTTAAAAGTGTTGATATAGATGAAAATATCGTCAGCATAAATGAATGATCTAAGAATATAATTTGGGAGATCGTTGATGGATATCAGTAAGAAAGTTGAGTTTAAGATGGAACCTTGAAGTATACTCGCATTGATACTGTGAGTTCTGACTTCTGCCTGTCAACCACTACTGTTATAAACCTGAGAGGAATCCTATCATAATTGAAAAGATATTTTAACTATTCCCTACTGGAAACCTTTTGTAGTAGGGGTTTATGCAACACACTATCTAAAGTCTTTAATATGCCTAGAGCAAGGCCCGCGTCGGGAAATTTACTAATCAAAAGAGTAGTAAATCTGTGATAGATCAACTGTAGTTCTAGCAGAACGGTAACCATATTGCATATAACTGAGTAGGTTTTTCTGTTAAGGTAACTGACAAATTCTCTGTTTTACACAGATTCCAGTAGCTTACTCATGACAAGCAGACAACTGATTTGTCTGTATTGAGAGGGAGATGACCGATCGCCTGACTTTTTAATACGGGGCAGTATTGTAACTATGGGGCTAGTTCTGATTAAACATTTTGAGCACGATAATTGGAATGTAATCGGGGCCAGTTACTTAACTAAAATAGAGATTTTTTATTATCTTGGCAACAACTCGCAGTTATTTCTATGTCGTATTTTGTGTGTTCAGGCGCAGGGGGAAATACAGGAGTTAGGCGGCCTTGATTGAGTTCCTGGCAAAGAGTTTGGATTTGTCCGATGCGTATAAAATTACCTCAGATCCATTGACAATTTTTGGGATAGACGGCACGCTTCGTTTCAGCACCGTTGTTATTCGCCCAAACTCATGTTGTTGCTCAGCTACTTTGGACTTGACAGATTGAGCATACAACACTCTCGCGTTATTAATTTTTGCAGTGGTTGTTGGCAGTCTTAAAGGTGGCTTTGCTCTCAGTACATCTATTTCGGTGAAAGCAATGGAAATAGTAATTTTAGTTCGCAATGGCAGCGGCACATTCTGGAGAGAACCCCGGCTATGTGTTAAATGTTTGCTGGGCTTTCTTAGGGGTTATAAATCGGTCTATATTGACAATTAACGGTCAGGTCTGATTCTACAGAGCACACATTCATTTTAAACATGTAGCGCAATAGTATATCTGATATGAATGTATGGAAGCTACCCCAATAATCCATAGAATATCAATATATTGTATGATGGAGAGGTACATATGAGGATATTACCTTTTGTTTTTATTTTGACTGACACAACCGGGTGGTTGGACGAGCTAAATGGGGACAGAACGAACGATGTACATAGCTATTGTGAAATTGTCAGAAAAAAGTCTTGGAGGTGCGCATACTGACTGTTAATGTCGGGCACATGGGTTGGTTTGTGAATAATCTAACTTAGGTCATAGGCGATAGAGAAATAATAACAGAAACTTCCATCATCATCCGTTCTGTTTGGGTGGACTAACCACTCAACATTCTGAACATTGCATAAACCACAAATCTGAATGTTGGCTGAAGTACGAGTAGACAGGACGTGGTCAATTTTCTCAGAGATGCTCTTAAATATAGTAATTCCGCTGGTATGGAGGCGACAGACAGCAAATATAAACAGACAGCAAATATAAACAGACAGCAAATATAAACAGACAGCAAATATAAACACGCTGCTTTAAGCAAGTGGTACTCGGGGGCACATATAAGACACATTTGGGTTTTCTCTGCAGATTTCCCTACCACATGCAAACGATCTCTTATCTAGGCACATATTCCATGCTCATGGTGACTTCTAAGGTCAGATTGTGATATAAAGTTTGAGTATCCTTTACTCGCGAAGTCATCTAAGGAAACAGTTGGTTCAATGTTAAATTCACACAGGAGTAGTAGGTGTGGTTTGCTCCCCTGTAAATGATTGACGAAGGTTGAAACGGTGACCCCTGCTGTTTGAGAAGGATATCTGTTAATGGAGATCTAGGGAGGCAGTGGAAGTTTGGAGTTTATTCTTGTTATATTTTTCAGACTTTTCACGATGGAATAAGGACATATTTTAAAGAGGTTGTCAGAGTTGATTAGAGAATGACAGAGAAAGAATGTCACATAGTAAAATAGCTTATTTTTGCAAACCCTGATAACAACTGGTCTGACAACAAGGTGGGGAGAATGAAAAAAAGGGGGAAAGCATCAGACCCCCAATAAGTATAAAACTGGTGTTACGAGTATGATCAAACTTATATATCACTGGATGCATTGAAATAATCCTATAAAACAGGAAATCGGAGTATGAGAAAAGAAATCTACTCTACATCATTGTGTAAGATTGAAACCCTTGTTTTGTTGTCGTAACTGCCGCAATTGTTTTGTTGCCATAATTCATATATTTGTGGTTTTAGCGTAATTGACTGATAAATCTTGTTTTGTTCCGGTTCGTTTTATACGTTGGTATAGATGTCTCCATCAATTCGCTGTTTTTATAGCTCATCGTATTACAGCTTCGTATTACAGCTTCATTTTTAAACTCCTTTCCAAAAGCGTTGAACTCTCTTCCTGCTGAGTGTTTTACACTGTATTTAATAGTAGCATTTTCTAAAACAAAGATAAATAGACAGTTACTCTCTTTGAGATAAATTTATTTCCTTCTAGTTTGCTCCTTACATTAAGTGGCTCAACGCTTTTTCTGTGGGTGAGGGTTTTTTTAATAAGAAGAACAGAACTATTATTGTTATTTAATGATAAGGGACGCATTTTCAAATTATTACGAGGAATTAGGAATATAAAAATTTTGCATTTCCAAATGAAATTCCTGATGCATAGTATTTCAGAAATAAAGAGTTTTATATGCAATATTCTAACTAAATTTGATCGTCACCAAAAAGAATTATGTAAGGGATAACGTGAAGAAAATACAGCTTTTTACACAAGCAACGAAAGAAACAAAAGCACTGATGGGATTTTAGTGTTAATGTAGACGGTATTTACAAGTATAATTTGCTGAAAAACAATAATAAGGCAGAATATGTAATGAACAATGAATAAAATCAATCAGGGCGTTAAAAGGGGAGAATAAAGAATGAGATAGCCATATATAATATTATGTAATATTATGTAATATTATAAAACGTTCGTAGGAAGGACCCACAGTTACACATCAACACCTACACGCACAGCTACGAACACACAGATTGACACACATAGCTACACATAAAACTACACACATCTAGACACGCAGCTACACAGGCAACTACACATATAGCAACACATACTTTGGTTTTACTTGGTTACAAATTTGTTTTCGTTTTTTATTCTACTATTGCTACTCGTCTATTTCAAACAATAACAGAATTGACGAAAAACAATGACAGAATTGACGAACAAACAATGACAGAATTGACGAACAAACAATGACAGAATTGACAAACAAAGTTCCATGTCTTTTTTCATCCAGGGTGCGTTAGCGTTTACACTATTTTCTTAAGTGTATGCTATACACATTGAATCAACTTTTTCTATCATCTACAAAATATCTCGTGCATGGCAGTCTTGCATAAACTTATAAAAGATGGTTAGCCAATTACGATCCCATCGGCAAAGTTTGGATACTTGTTTTCTTGATGATTTAGAGTAATTCCTGATGGTACTCAACCACGTACCCAGCTGTGTACTATTAAATGAGTTCAATGCAGAGAAATATACCAGTTCTGTGCTATGTGTAATATATCTCTACTGTTAAAAAGATTAAGAACAATTCAATGCAGGGAATAAATGTTCATATAGAATAATAGTAATTAGGAAAAGAGGACACTAAATGTGGTCGAGATAATCGTTGTCAAAACACTTGAATTTAATCCCTAAACTATTCGTATTGCCCATATCTCGCAGTCACCGAAATATTAATAATGATAGGCACGTGCCTATTTAAATCTTTAAGCGACAATATAAGGACAGTTGGAGGTGCAGAAAATCGAACCTAGCGGTCAAATGATGATCGGGCGACAGTCGTTCCGAGATGCAATAACAATTAAAGTGCTCGAGATACACACACGATTTAAGACGGCAATTAAGGCAACGAAAAACCTAAAAAAGATCAATTTAATCTTCGATTTGCTTACTCGCATGTACAATCGAAGACACCCGCCTGTCCAGCGCACCCTGGCATCCGTCACCATGCGGCACATATCCTTAAACCTCACTGGCCAAGTTTTGTTACCAGGCATAATCACATCGCGTACACATGTCTGATAAGTTTTTGTCTTGGAGCACAATGGTTACGCTCTGTGAAAACAAAATTAATGGCAGAGATCTAATAGTCATATCAGTAAAACGAAATGTTTCCAGATACAAGACCCTTCTTATCAGCATCTATCAAATAAAAAACTAGAAACATTTACGGAGGTTATTCGAAAGGGACTGATCTAGCATGCTTTGTCGGAGATGTTATAAAACCCCATTAATCCCATAATGTTATATGCTTCTCTATATATAACGAGTGTATGTAACAGTTTACTTATATATATATATATATATATATATATATATATATATATATATATATATATATAAGCCTTTAAGTGTTTACATGTTTATTAAATGTATATATCGGGTATATATTTTTATTCTGTCTGTGACACCACTTTTTCTAGGTGTAAATAACATTTACTATCGTATTTTCCTTGCTATCGACTTTAATTAATCACAGTATCTAATCACGCTACTATGTTCTGGGAATCAAAACAAAAAAAAAACCCTTATATCACTATCTCCCGTGGTCAGCCACCTCTTCCCCAGCTACACAAGGCACATGTCATCGTAATAATTCACTCGGACTTCCAAGCTTTTGAATCCTAGCAACCCCGACAGAGTTCCTCAGAAAACATCAAATTCTCTAATTATAACCTTAACTTCCACAGTGCTGGACCTGAACAGCGCTTTTTAATCCTTTACTATCATTTCCTTGTAACATGTGCGATATTTAACAATACCCTTACCGAAGCGCACTGGAATAAATAAAAACTAGAATTATTCCACATACATACTCCTGGGAAAGCCTTTATATTGTACATCGGTATAATTTACACTTGGGACCTCATTTCATCTATTAAATTTTACATAATTGCTATCTGTTATTCTGATTTCTTTCTTACGTCTCATCTCCTCTGAATACTTGGCAACATATTTGCTCCATTTGCCATTATAACCGTCCGCCAACGATACACTATGTTTGGGGTATATAGTTCGCGAAACAATGGGTTTACAAGTGTGAAGCTCCCAATATTCTGCTTCACGTTGACTCTACGCCAGAATAAAAAAAAAACGAAATGACAGCAATATATTTTCGCGAATTACTTCGAAACAATAAAATAATTTTTTTCCACTATAACATGTTCATATTTATCTCTTAACATTAAATTATCCGTTAACCCTTAATTTCTTTTACTTTATTCATTATCCGTTTCTTTCCCAATTTAATTGATATAGAGCGTGCATGTTTCAAAAAACAAAGGCATACATACATCATCACATCACAACATTACATAACACAATGCTCAAATAACATTCAGGAATATGAATAAACAAAAAATGCCTTACAGTATACCACAAAAGTCAAACACTTTTTACGCTTATGCAGCAATAAAACAAATAAACAAAAACTAAAACTTTAACACAACAAAACACAAAAAGATAGACTAAATATTTTGTTTCTCAAAAACACAAAACACTTTTATAGAACCCCGGAATACGGTAGCTCTGAGATACTGTTTTCTTATTGTACAATATAAAATACGATGTTTTGCCGGCCCCTGGTAATGGTATCTGGCCCGCCTTACGATGTTTTGTATAATGTCATTTAATTATATACATGTGTATTATATACTGAAGTATATTTTGTTACTAATTTTTGATGTCATATCTTGGGGTTCTACTATATGAACTTACTGAGAGGCCGGAGGTTTTTTCCTGTGTACCGGCGATTGTTCAAATTTACACAAAATAGCACTCCATTTTCATAATCTCATGATATTACAAAAATCACATTATTACAAAAGATTTGATTACACAATAGCTAGTTTTATCTTACTTTGCGTTTGATTGGCAACCAAACAATCATTGAAACAAAGAAAAGTAACAATTTAGCCGAACATGTGTATTTTTTCTTTATACTTTTGACAATTCTGTTTTGCGATATATATTTTTTTTCTTTTTTCGTTAGTCGAAATATATTTTTTTCAGTTAATGACTTAACATGCAGGTTGTGGCATATTGCTTCTTTTCACTTACTTTACGTTTGTTACATTTGTGTGTACATAAACTTGTATTTTTTTATGCGTTCCTAGTTTAACATTTAAAATATTGTTTCTTTACCTAAAATCGACACCTTTAAATCTCATTTTCTTTTTCATTTTAGCGTTGTTGTTTTTTTTTTCATTTACAGCTATCTTTATCGTTCACATTAACGTTTTTTAGTGTAACTTAGGTTAAATCGCATCGATGACGCAAAGGTGTCAACGAGCAACAAAGTGAATATGTTGTATACTCGTTTATATATTACGAGTGTATATAAAATGTTACTTCTATGTATAAATGTTCATGTGATGATGTATCTTGCGAATGTATTTAAGATCTGTATATTTATAAGTGTGTTTTTGATCATCTAAAGTTCTTGTGTATCGATGTATTCGCATATACAGTTTAACGGATATATACATTTACCACAAAAAGGGCGGTTAAATGTTCTCTGGGATTTAACATAGGCTAATATGAAAACATACCTATTTTATCTTGGTCTTGTTTTGACTGTCTTGGTAAAGCTGCAAGAAAAATCATCCCAAAGAAACCCGAAGGCTTGGTCGTATTTTCAGGATTTTATACCGGCTGTATCTCCAATGCAAAGCTGAACAGTTCTACATGCCTTACATCTGATCCCTCGCTCCCCTGAGTTCTCTCAGCTATTACGAGCGATCAAGTTGACTGTTTGTCTGCCTTTAACGACTGTCTCTCTCAAATTCTGACGCTCAATGTATACTATATGTGCATGTATACCGTTACTCTATCTAATTACTTCACCATTCATGTATCCAAATGATCAAAATAACCTGCTGAAATTTTCCTATTTTTTTAGTTAAAAATTGAGGGTCAGCTTGGATTTTAAGGGACATATTGTTTTTTAACATTCATTTCCATTAAAATATTTTCCCTGAATATTTTCCCTTATATAATATTTAACAATTTTGATAGTAATAATCTATCAGAGTATCTAGCGTTGCACTGGCTCGTTAATATAATCTTCTATATATGTATATATATATAAAAGCGAAAATGTATGTATGTATGTGTGTATGTGTATATGTTTGTATGTTTGTGTGTCTGCTAAAAACTTTCGAAAGACAGAAAAAAATTCATATACTCGGTATCATATTGAAGCTCCATCCTTCGCCCGAAAATATCGAAAAATTGGCCAAAAACGTTCATTTTTTCACCCCGAAATCGACAATTTTCGACAGGGGAGGGGGCCAACAAAAACCCTCCTCTCGTGACGACGACCGGTTCTACGCATGCGTAAGATGACGTCATGACTTGATTTACTTTAAATAGTTGAAGAACTCACCAAATTTCATATACGTCGTGTTAGCTCAGTTATCTAAACGTTTTGGGTTCGAATCATGGTGTGAAATGTCTTTTTTTTTTTCGATTTTTTCAATTTAAATATTGAACCAGTGTTATTTAAGACATTTTTCGCGTAACGTTCGTTTTTCTGTTTTTTTTTTTTTACTTCGCTTATTCTTAACGATACCAAAAAACACCCGGGTACCCACCGATATTTTAAATTTTAATATCGAAACAGGCTTATTTAAGCCATTTTTCACGTGTTTTTTTGTTTTTATTTTTCATAAGTTTTAACGTTCGTTTTTCTGTTTAATTTTTGTTTTTGTTTTTTTACATTTAACATCGTTCGTTTGCCTTACGTTAGGTTTTTTTCGATGTTTTAATTACCCCCCGCTTTATTTTTCAGATAAGTTTTAACGTTCGTTTTTCTGTTTTCTTTTTTTACTTCGCTTATAACAAACAAACCTGGTCATTGACCTCATTAAAAATGTTCACGCAGAAAATGTTAACTGCTGAATAGCTATTGCTTACGTCGTCGTCGTCGTCGTCGTCGTCGTCGTAACGTTCGCACAAAATGTTAACTCTACGATTTCCGTGCGGGCGCCTGTCAATGTTGTTCTTACTTAAATAAATTCAAACATCTTTCAGTAACTCATTCTGGCTGGACAAACGTTCATGTATTTCACATTTTATTTTCCAACTTCGCCTCAGGGCTTCGGGTTCGATCCTACCAACTTACCAAAACTGTTACCCCCCTCCGGTTTCGTTTTTATTTAAGAGCACACACACTTCGAAACACCCGGGCAACTCCGGGTACCCCTGCTAGTCTATATATATATAAAAGCAAAAATGTGTGTATGTATGTATGTGTGTTTGTGTGTCCGCTAAAAACTTTCGACTGGCGGAACAAAAATTAAGAAACTTGATATCATATTGAAGCTCCATCCTTCGCCCGAAAAATATCGAAATATTGGCCAAAAACGTTAATATTTTCACCCTGAAATAAACAATTTTCTACAGGGTGGTCAAAACCGTCCTCTCATTACGAGATCGGTTCTACGCATGCATCAGATGACGTCATGCCCTGATTTAATTTAAATAGTTGAAGAGCTGACTAAATTTCATGTGTGTCGTGTTAGCTCAGTTGGTTAGAGCGTTGGTTCATTATCTAAACGCTGTGAGTTCGAATCGTGGTGAGCGATGTCTTTTTTTTCGATGTTTAAAATTTAAATATTGAAGAACGTTTTTTAAGCCATTTTTCACGTAACGGTGTTTTTTCTGGGTTTTTTTTTACTTCGCTTATTCTTAGGTTTTCATTAACATCCCACCCCCGACCGACCACACACACCCAAAAACACCGGGTACCCACCGATTTTTTAAATTTTATTATCGAAACAGACTTATTTAAGCCATTTTTCCCGTTTTTTTTTTTTGGTTTGTTTTTCTGTTTTCTTTTTTGTTTTTTCGATTTTTAAATTTAACATTGTTCGGTTGCCTTTCGTTAGTTTTTTTTGTGTGTTTTATGCTTATGTTTTGATTACCACCCACACCCACCGCCTGGGTACGCCTCCCGCGTTCGTTTTTCTGTTTTCCTTTTTTGTTTTTGTTTTACTTCGCTTATTCTTAGGTTTTCATTAACACCCCACCCCGCCCGACTACACACACCTCCAAACATTCGGGCAACGCCGGCTACCCCCCCCCGCTATTCTTCTATAAATATAAAAGCGAAAATGGGTGTGTATGTATGTACGTATGTGTGTGTGTTTGCGCGTACGCTAAAAACTTTCGTCAGACGGAACATAAATTAAAAAACCTTGGTATCATATTGAAGCTCCACCCTCCGGCCGACAAATGTCGAAAAATTCGCCAAAAACGTTAATTTTTCACCCTAAAAGCAACAATTTTCCACAGGGGGGTCAGCAAAAACCGTCCTCTCATGACGTGATCAGTTCTACGCATGCGTCAGACGACATCATGACCTTGTTGAGTTTAAATATTTGAAGAACTGAATATATTCCATGTTTGTCGTGTTACCTCAGTTTATTAGAGCGTTGGTTCATTATCTAAACGTTTTGGGGTTCGAATCGTGGTGTGAAATGTCTTTTTTTCGATATTTTAAATTTAAATATTGAAGCAGGGTTATTTAAGCCATTTTTCACGTAACGTTGGTTTTTCTGGGTTTTTTTTGCTTTTATTTCATTTATTCTTAGGTTTTCATTAATACCCCCACCCCTGCCCGACCACACACACCGAAAAACACCCTGGCAACGCCGGGTACCCCTCGCTAGTACTGCAATAAAAGATAAATGTGTAAATAGATTGGTATATTAGAGAAAGGTGATATTCTGATGATATAGATCTCATTGTGTTAATCAATAAAGTTGGCTTGACTTTCCTGATTGAGAGAAAACGACGTTTGCAAATAAAATTGAACGTAAAAATAAGAAATCAAAATATGAAGTAGGCTTTCTCCACGGCCCCTTCTTCCATTGTCTGTCAGTCTGTCTCCGTCATTGTCTCGCTCTCGCTCGTTTTCTCTCTCTCTTTCTCTCCCTCTCTTTCTCTCTCTCTCTCTATATATATATATATATATGTGGGGGTGTATGTTTGTGTGTGTGTGTGCATGCGTGTGTACGAGAGGAAAAGAGTCAAAGAGTTAAGAAATAGATAGATATAAAGATACATAGACTTTTAAGATCTCAGAAATATCGCATAATAGCAGTGAATAGTAAACGCCATGAAACAAAGAGACGATCACATTAATGGGCATTTATACACGGATAATGGCGTGCACTCAAGGGAAAATCAGATGACAAGTAAGCGATATTCAATAGATGGCGGATGTAAGTGCTGAAACACAATGTGTCGAATTTTTACGTATATTTCAATGGACAGCTTTTATGAAGAAGCAACTAATCTTCTCTGCATTGAGCGTGCAACTTTCCGCTCTGTTCATCCCGTCTTCCATTTACGGTAATTAACAAATGTAAATAACAAAACCATGTGTAGAATATTCGTGACTGCGTTTAAAGCACGGTTACTATGTGTAGGTGGGCAACCCTGTCGTAGTACAAATTACATCTTCTCTAGTTAATGCAACCAATTGCATCGTAAAAACTTAATCTCCTCCGCAATACAATTATATTTAGTTGAAAGAATTTAGTACTATCCCACTTGCCCATGAAGATTTATTATTAAATGTCACTTAGTCTTTGTTTCATTGGCTTTAATTATATTGTTTAAATCAGTTTAGTTTAAAGCACGCTGTAGAAAAATGGAAAGCATAAAAAATTCTAACACTCCATACTTTCAGCTCAAACCTATTTTTACAAAATAATCATTTTCAGTTCAGGAACTTACTGAGCAATTTATTGATAAACATTATAATTGGGATAGTTGATCAAATGAAAGTAGGATGGTTATTGTCCAGTTGATCTGAAAGACATTCAGTATTACACTTACTTGACGAACACCAAAGTAGAACCCAATATTAGCAGATGACGATAAAAGAAAGATTGTTGAGCATTCAGTTGTTAAACTTTATGAATAGTAAGGCAAAGCCTCAGTCAATTTGGATCAAATATGATTACATTGGAAAATAATTTAAGAATTTATTTATTTGCAGAATATTATCCTCATCTTTTATGGTTGTTGTTTTAACGACGTTTTCGCCAACTATTCTCCTGGCTTTCGTCAAGTTGTTAAATTTTCAACTGTATCCTTAGTAATGGCTGTTCCATAGCGGTTGTTGTCTCACCACACTTTGGCAAACTAATTCGCTGACCGGCTTTGGGTAGGATTGAAACCGCTATCTACAGACAATGGTCAAGTGTAACTAGAGATTCAAAGTTGCGCTACTGTCAATAATAATTTAATATAAACTAATAATTATATTGCCAATCGTATACGTGACATTTTCAGGACATGTACACAGTATACTTTTGTAGAGCACTCCAGTTAATAGTTAATTTTATTTGGAAGATGTGCATCTCATAAGAGTGTTTGTCTTCTAAAGGCGTTAAAGTTTAGTTTCTATAATATTAATATAACAAATGACAATGAAATTCTCTGAATTGACCTTTTCTTGTTTTAAATTAAGATATCGTTGCCCAAAATATTTCCATATTGAATTAGAAAATACATTTATTTAAAAATAAATTATATATATATATATATATATATATATATATATATATATATATATATATATATAACTAATTTACTTAGATTATATTTAATTTTCACAATTTGTATATATCTGTTAATATGCTTTATGTATTCCTCTATATGTATGTGATTCTATTGTAGTATAACATTTTTGCCGGTCTTATAACATTAGGTATATCTAAATTATGATTTTAACTTCTTGCTTATTGGCTGTATATTTTCCACGATTTATTTTCTCCATTTATTTTAAAGGTTCTGATTATAATTATTATTCTATAATGTTTTCATTCTAATTTGTAATGCGAGTTTCTTAGGTGTGATTCTAAAATAGTCATAATTAAATTTCAAATTCTTAACATATATATTTAAAATTACAAGTTATATATATGATTATACGTTCAGCTTACGCATGTAGTAATTTATAATATACAAAAATGCCTTATTTTTGCATTTCACTAATTTCAAATCATGACTAAAAAAAGTGTTATTATTGTATAATTATTGCTATCTTAATTATTATTATTATTATTATTATTATTATTATTATTATTATTATTATTATTATTATTATTATTATTATTATATATTTTTTAATATTTGTAATAGTATTAAAAAATCGTGGAAAATATCCAGCCAGTTTTATAAGTATAAATGCCTTCATTGAAACAAAGAAACGATCCGGAAAATGAAGAAAGAAAATTCCAGTCAGAACGCCACCAAGGGTGAAGAGGTCAAGCTGTCTTCTGGGGGAGGAAGGAGCCACATAGCACATCCAACATCTCAGGTATGCTTTTCTTCTTATAGAACCTAACGACGGCTATCTTCATATCTTCCCAAGACCGCTTTAAGACATTTACTATAACACGTCTGTCGGTCACACCTCAGTGACCGGCTTATAGTGGTATACACCTAAAGTTATTTATAATACATTTTTTACGCGCAGATATAAAAATCTTTAAAATTTTAATCTATTTTTTTTAGTAATACTGCCAATTATTATGAAAAAAAACTATTATACTAACATAATATTTTATTAAGAGATTTGTCAATTTGCTTTTTTTTCAAATGTCGATGTTATAATTTGTCAAAGACTTATTTGAACCCAACCTACTGTCAGAACACTACTTAACGCTGGCTTCTGTCACCTTTCACTTCATCATTATACATACGAGATAAGAATCTTTTCTATTTGAGGAGGGAATTTTTCTTTTTGTTTTTTTTCTTTGTGTTGTTTATGTTTTGTTGGTTGTTTTTTTCTCTATACTTTAAATGGTGTATAATTAATTATTTTATTCTTATTGTTCATTTTTCCTATTATTCTTATATATTTGTTTGTAAATATTTTCTTCCTTTTTTCTGTTTCTTTTTTTCACTTGTTTAATCACTATTAATTTATTTTGTCTCAGAATATAGTGTGATTGACTTCTTTATCAGGATCTTCTATGAACTTTTCAATTTTACCCTTCAAAAGTAATATCAAAAACCTAATAGTCAGCCGTCGTTCATGCTAGAATTTGTCACTGACCTTTCGCAAAGAAACTTCGATTTCCATCGCTTTCAACGAAATAGATGTTTTGAAACTAAATCCGCCTTTCGGATTGCCAGCAACCACTGCAAAAGAAGATTTAAAAACGCGAGAGATTCTTACAGTAAGTCCGTAAAGTAGCTGAGTAGCGGTTCAGTTTCAACAAATTTTGGTGAATTACAAACAGGGTCCTGAACAGATGCGTTTTCTCTATTCCAACTATCATAAATAGACATGAGGTAATATTGTCAGTATTCGTGAAAAAAACCCATTGCGAAAAACTTTGTACCAAATTTTACCCTTTGCGATAATGTCTACTTACCACCAAAACTTGACATTACGACTTAAAATGCGTTATTCGACACAAAATATATGTGTGTGATATTGTCACGCTAATTAAAAACCTTAATTTCAGTAACACTACTGTTTATGACAGTATTCTAAACATAGTGCCCCAAAAAATTGAAACCGGAACCAGTTCCCGTTCTTAGAAGGCTGTTTAAATATTACATTAAGGAAAAATACATCCCAACATTTTGAAAAAAACTCAATCAGTCTGCCCTGTATTTAAAAAAATTATCAATTATCGGCTTTTCAGTACAGACCAATCAGAATCCTGTGCGTCATGAGTAATTTGCTGGGATTTATGTATATTATAGAAGTGGTCAATTACCTAAGCTAAAATACCGTATTCAACGACATGCAATATGGGTTCTGCTCTGCTTATGTGCGTACTGTAATATCACACAGGATTAGTGTACTGTTTGATTGGGCTGTGTTTTTAGAGCAACATATCTTTACATATTAAAAGGTTTTGATGGGAAATGGCATAATAGTCTACTTCACAGAAGGGTCTACTAAGAATTATCTGGACATGTACTCTCGGTAATTGAATTATTGTTGTCTTATAGGTTTATAAGAGTAATAGCCGATAGGCAGACATCTGAGGCTCATAGTACTAATGCTAGCGTCCCTCAGTGTAACATTTTGTGGCCCAACAGTCTGAGTTATATTCATCAATGATCTACAAAATCACATTCTTAGATCATTTGTTGAAAACACTTCAAACACGGACAATGACAAATATGTTTCTAATTCTCATATCTAACCTTGCATACGTGGTGCTATCGGATAAAAAGTGGCTAGTTATTTTTAATGCTTTTTTTCTTTCCATTCCTTACTTTCTGCCACCTATTTGCCTTATTTGAAATGAGTGGTTGCTTTCTTATAGAAGCATTATGTTTTTACAGTATTTTTAAAGTGGCCTCCATGCATGATCTTAAATGGAGCACCGACGGAGAAACGGTCGGATCATGCTACCGCTTAAGTAAATAAATCAGTGATAATGCAATCTTCTAGCTGTATAAAAATTAAAGTCCATCCAAGTATGTACTACTGTTGCCAGATATTGTAAAGGATGTGCTCGGGACACCATGTCCGGTCTTGACATAGTTCAAAACAGAATTTCAAACCGAGAAGTAGATGGCGATTTTCTCTCTACTGCAACCTATTTTTCATAAAAGTAATGTTGCGAACCTGTTTCTGTGTTATTGCTATTTTCCTGGCAAGTTCTCAGCTGAGGTTCAGTCTATGGTAAACTTTTACAAAACGCTCGATTAGCCACATCTAATAGTAAACATTCTTTCACTATCTCTCTATGCCCACATTTCAACACAGATTTCGTGAACAAAGCTTCTTTCCAAGAACTTGCCGCCTGTGGAACTTCTGTTGGCCTGCCTTCCAGCTGACTACAATATGGTAGACTTCAAGTACGATGTAAATAAGTTAATGCTTAGCAGTCCCCTAATATAATCAAGTTACGCTGCTGTCTCGATGACTACCGTGCACTCATTACACTTTATCTTCGAGTGGATTTTGGACTTTGATAAGTTATGATTTCTTTGTAAAGTAATATATTTCTCACTATGCATAAATGCGAAGCCCACAAGCGGAGACGTAAACTGCGATAATGTTATGGCAAAATCAGACAGCTCATTGTAAAAATGCCAATTTTCCTACAAGTAACCCTCCTTGCTAAGCCCCCTAATGCTTAACGAAAGAGTGATCATCCTGTTGCATAATAATTAGTGTTGTCCGCCATAGAAACGGTAGCTTGCGAATAGTAAAATTATTTAATTTATTAATGTTTGATAAAATATATATCACAAGTAAATACATTAAAAGTACTTTTAGTCGAAGCAAAATGTCATAATTATTGTTTCTTTGTAGCATGGTGATACTATCAAGAAATGTGCTGCACGTAAATTAAGCGAACATTTACAGAAAGAAGCGTGATTTTGGGGGCCATTGCAATTAAGAAGACGCAGGTTAAATACGTCGTTGTAAGTTTGTTTTATTCTTGTAATGTGCACTAATTGATGATGATAATAAAATTCACTGAACATCTATAAGTAATATCGCTGATACCAATTTTCAAATCAGTTTGCTAAAGCAGGGGGTGATGCATATTACCGGATGCACAACATTTACTCGTATACACAGATACTTTAACCGCGATATCTTTTAAAGATTCTTGCAGTCATTTAAGTGCAATTGTATTAATATTTCGTGCACATGGTTCATCGGGTGTATTTTTTAATGTGTTGGAATGTGTGTTAGAAGAGAGGAGTTTAGTAGTTATATATTAGAGCAAATTTAGAGATAAATATGACCAGTTTTAAAATCACTAGTATTCGTTATTATTCGTAAACTGTTATTCTCCTTGCATGTCGCACAAAGCCGAACGCATCATTAGCAATATTTTCAAAAGATACGCGTTTTCAGTATCTTCATTATTCTTGATTATAAAAATATAATAAGCAGAACCCGTAAAAATTCCACAAAATGAGAAATATATTTTATCACCCAATATGTGTTCATAAAACTGATACTTTTCAGGAAAGGCAAATATGTATTTTTATAGAGAATAATCAGTAAGACGTTGTAATTATGAGTTTATACACATTATTATGAAAATAGTGTCAATTTTATTTTAAATGCATAACGGACGAATGAGATAAATTTATAAATACTAATGTATACTAGGAAAATAATATTGTGATACGTTAATGCAAGTAATATTCTTATTTTACTTCTGCAGTCAGGAAGATCTTGGCAGATAATTTTCATTGCAGTTGTGTCGTGGATTTTTTTTTTCGATTTTTCCTTTTTATGTCACGTTTTGCTGACATTTCTTTCTGCGGTGAATAAACGCAGGCCATAAAAATTTCAAGAGTTCCATTCTCACGTCATTACAACAATGATCATATATTATTATAATGATATTCGAAGACGAAGCTACACCATAGGGGTGCAGTATGTTATTGCTAACCAGGGTTGTAGAATTTCGCGAATTTTGCTTTTATTTGATAACGTTCAACTTTCAACAATTGTATTTGTTCTTTTTTCAAAGCGTAAGATCCCATCTTACGATGAATGAACATACAGACTATGATATAGATTAATTCTTAATAAAATTTCATGCGGTTGATTGCTATTGAGGAAAACGACTGTAGAAACTTTTTTAACCCCAAGGCAAATTGTAATGGCATCTCTAGGCATCTGTAGTTTTATATTGTTGGCCTTGAATATAGCATCTGGACTGTATCAGAAAGATACAAACAAAAATGTTAATAATTTACATCCTTCTATGGACTATTAGACTATATAACAAATATAGTATCCATTGCACTCTTTAGAAAAATATATAAAATGTTTAATTGCATTTAAATGTAAATCGATTACGATTGCACATATATTATCGTTGGAAACACACAACTTGTTTTAATGCCAAATTTGGTTTTCTAAAAGAACATTTAATATTTCGCACAACATGAAACACCAATACTATTGAGAATCAATGAAATAAATAAATAAGATTATTGAGAAGTTAAAATATTGAGGAGTAATAATATGAGAACAATACCATTAAAATACCATTGGTAACCAATACTATTTATAAAAAATACTAGCGAGAACCAGAATTACTAAAAAGACCTTGATAACCAATATACTCTAACTTTTTAGGACCAGATCTATTCAGAAACAATATTGCTGAGAAGCAATACCACTGAGTACGAATACTGTTTTGAACCAACATCGTTGAGATGCATTGCCGTTGAGATCACACATTATTTAACACCAATATTATTGAGGAAATACTATTTAGAACAAATTCTATTGACAAGCAGTGCTATTTAGATGTAATACCGTTGAGACTCAACAATAAAACATTTTGAGCTAATATTTTTGAGAGCTTATATATTCAGATACAATGCTATCCAGAATCAATACCACCGAAGAAAACGACAATTGAGAACTAATACTACTGAGAAAGAATACTATGAAGAACAAATACTATTGGGAACCAATATTATTGAGAACTAATTTCATTAACAACCAGAATCAATAGTCTTGATGAACCATACAACTGTTACAAGAAAGGTTCCCCTTTTCTTGTAAGTAAGAAAAACGTTAGATAAGTTAAAATGAGATTAGGATCCACCGAGATTTAAACTTGTAAGCTAGGTTCAGAAATGGAATTTCGCATTGTTGAGTTTCACATAAAATAGTTTAGATATGTTGTTGTCAGAGTAATTTTGATTGTTCAATTCTTTTTATGAAAACTGAATTAAAATAAGGTCAGCGAGAGAAGAACGAACAAGAGCAATTCAAAAACATATTGAAAAATAAGTTAGGTCGAAAAAAGGTTATTGAAAATTCTTTGTCTGCAAAAATGGCTTGGAAACATGTGTCGAACCACGCATCTTTAGGCCACGTGGGTCGATCACGTTTACAGACACACGTATGACGTTATGGAAGAAATGAGTTCTCAAGATAGGAACTAGTTCAGTCGAAGATCAGGGGAGTCGGACAGAGAGAGACAGGGTCCAGAGTCGAGTCAGACAGAGACAGAGCTGACATGAGGAGAAGCGAAGGGTTAGAAGATTAAACATATAGAAAAAACTTTGAATTCCTGGATGTCATTATCATTTCGACCAGTCAAATGGAATAAAAGAACATCTCATATTTTTGTAACTGCCGTCTTCGTGTCGTCATTCAACAATTAAAGATAATGTATAATCATCTTATATGAACTTTGTCAACTCATCTGATATCAACTTTGTATAACCCATCCAAGTAATGTGTCCATCTCTTCATCATAAGTAATGAATGCCTCCTCCTGTGTTAAAAGAACTGCTCACCCCGTCTCTCTCCTGCTAGGCTAATATAGTGTTATACCATCCACAGAACTGTATAAATGTCTCTTTTCTCTCTCCTCCTCCTCATCATTAATATGAATGTTCCCATCTTATCTGAAACCCCCGACTATACGACATTACTAGGAAAATTCTATTGAGAACGAATGTTATTGTGTACAAATACTCTTTATCACCGTTAATATTTCGAACAATGCCGTTGTTAACCAAAATAATTGCCACCGGAACTGTTAGGAATGCACTTCGAGAACTAATAATATTGAGAACCAATACAGTTGAGAATCAATACTATTCATAACAAATGCTATTGGTAACCAATACCACTGAAAACAATTTAATTTTAACGAATATTATTTAGAACAAATAGAATTTGGAACCATGAACTAATACAATTGAGAACTAATTATATTTAAAAATTATACAATCGAGAACCAATACTATTATGAAACAATAATTATATTGAGAACCTTTACCATTGAAAATAAAAACCTATATATTAGATCAATAAAATTTTAAACAAATACAAGGTGTCCAAAAAGTCACTAAAGTATGTAAAATCTTTTTCGTTTTACTATTAATCATTTTTCCCCTATTTTATATTTTAGAGATAATATCTAGGAAGTTAATTATGCATAAGTATAGCATTAAACAACGAAGGCAAGTTGTGCACTGCTTTTACGATAACATTATCTCTCGTTATGGCAATGACAAATTGTCACTACGTTCCCCAGACTTTACTAGCCACTCCCGTGGATATCTTAAAGAAAGAGTCTATGTAAACAAAGCTCACACTCTGCAAGAATTGAAGTAAAACATCATGGCACGAAATAAGGGTGTTAAATCGCAATCTAAATTTTCTGCATTTTTTCATAACTAATGTTTTGGAAAGAGCACACATATGCGAAACATTTAAACTCACATTTTCATAAAGATTGCTCGAATTTTGCATTTAATAAAATGAAATTCCAGTGTCTTAGTAAGATTTTGTTTAAATCACAGAAAGATATCCGCAAAAATAAAGAATCTATTAAAATTTAAAACCCTTTGGTGATGTTTTAGACAGCCTATTCTTTTGAGAAGCAACACCATAGAGTACACATAGTATCGAACACTAATTTTATTGAGGACGTATATAATTGATAATCAGTGCTATTGATGACGGATACCAATGAGTGCAACTACTATTTAGAACCAATACCATTTAGTATGAATAGTACCAAAACTAATTGTATTGAAAACAAATACAATTGAGAATCAATGTCATTGGGGACTGATACCATTGAAAGCCAACGCTATTAATGTTTGAATGTTAATCGTTATACAAAAATCACGTTTACATTGCCTACTTTGGTTTACTTGTGGTCCCTCACGTAAGTAACCATTACTAGAAGGAGTGCTGACTATAAAATATCGGGAAAAACAATGCCAACAATAGCATCTTACAATGCATACGATATGGTTACGATGATTCTATCAATTTTTTTTTTTACTGATTTTGGAATTAAACTACGTGTTCGAACTAAAAACTAAAACTCATATACGGCACATAATTCCTTATGAAATTTATATGTAAGCGTGATCAACAACAAACAATTTACTAGGATATCTTTTTCTATGAAATTAAAACAAATATATTACTATTATCAAACCAAATACGATGCGCTCTTTTCCTAACAAACCGATCTTTTACCGTAACTCGACATATAAATCATAGCTGTAAAATTAGTACACCTATCTCTATAACTAAATTTTAAACAGGCTGAGGTGTAGATAATTTTATCTCACTAGAGTATGATATTAATATCCTTTAATATTAGATCGTTGAAAATGTTTTTACTGATTTAAATGTCCTATTAGAAAACGAAAATCTTTATTCGTATGAATAACATCAGCTTTCTATGACATTTTACATGCAGTCATCTTGTCTTGATTGTAAAGTTTGGTAGTTTTTACTGAGAAATACTGATCAAACTTATATGATGTTTTCCTACAGCTATAAATATGGTTTTGTAGTCCTCAAAACATGTACTTATACAAAGAAGCTTGACAGTGGAAATATGCAGCATCAGGAAAGATGTTATTGCTAAGGAGATATTTGGTCATTCTTATTGTATGAGGATGAGCATTACCATGATAAAAGGTTTCTCCATTTTGTTCACTAAATAACGTCATTTTTTGGGTCAAATATGCTTGCTAAATTATGTTCATGACTTGAAAGGAAAATTCATAAATGATCCATGGTGATATATGTTTAAAATATCATGCATAAATGATCCATGGTGATAGATGTTTTAAATATCATGCATAAAATTAATAACAATGGTTTAAATTGACCTTTCTAAAAACCGGTAAAACGTGTAATAATTACAGGCACGTCTATTCCTGGGTCAATATCATTAAAGAAATGCTATATACATGTTTCTGTGTGAGCCTTTTCCTTGATTATTTATACTCAGTTTTGCACAAACATTAAATGATATACTTAGGAATTTCTGTACGATTCAGTCGATATTAAAGTGATTAGAAGTTTTCTTTCTTCTGTCAAAATTATTTAAGTTATCTTCATCATCGTATGAACGCGAATATATTATTGTTGATATTGATTTCTCTATATTTAACCAGTCAGAACCCGTTTTAGAAAGACATCGGGGAACACATGATGGACCATGTGAAAATTGCCAACATCTTAAGTAAGTTATTTTCGTGGAACGAACTGAATAAAACTAAATACACTTGGGTCTTCAATCCATGTCGTTAACTGTTACGTCTTAATTATTTAAATAATGGTTGATAATTCGTATTTTTGGAGTATGTCGGATTACGTAGAGATATTTAAAAAAATAATTAGCATGACTGATCACACATGTAGGGAAATTAATTTGTATTAATATATAGAAATAAATAATGATACATAGTTATAAGTAGTTAGAATACACAATCTAAACGAGAATATGCTGTTTTATTGAAATCGCTCCAGACCAAGCATGAATGCACTTGATGTAAGAAATTAAACATAAACTACGTAAAGGTCACAAAGATAAGTGTAAGATTTATTAGCTTCTAACTCAGAAAAAGACAATTCTTTTCTCTGTCAGTGACATTGGTCCTGGAATGAGAGAATTAAAGGACAAAATAAGGGAAGGGAGAGTTACGCGGCTTCAGAAAGTAAACACAAGGTCCACTTTTTACCCCCTTTAAAAAGCATAAATTGATAGGAAATTTGTTCACAAGAATCTTGAGCTAACGTAATGTGAGTAAGCTACCCAATGGATTTAATCAAGTATGTCGTAAGGTGTCCTAATGTTAACATACCCAAGTTCGAGAATATGCAGAAGAAAAAAGTTGGAAATCACATCAATAAAAATAGTAACTCTATCAAAAATGAAAATTGCTGTCTGAATAATCGAACTAGCAATGATAATAATGACCATGATGATGATGATGATGATGATGATTGCATATTGCAAATCAATTCGAGTAGTTGATACGTTGCTGGGTGACAAATATATGTTTGATTTAAGGTATAGTATAACAGTAGAGCTCTAAGGAATGTTGGCGAAATACGTGGCTAAATACAGTTGGCACATTGTTATTATTAGTTGCGTTAGTAACATTCGGGGGTGATACGTCATCATCCGACAGTGATTTGGAAGGTGAAGGCAGCAAAGTGCTACAAACGCATATTGAAAATCGCTGTGTGTCAAATTTCTTACACAAAATAATGTACATTGTCCGATGTCTTCAGTCTTTATATAGTCTCTATCGTAAATCTCCAATGTTTTTCTAGAAATAATTCTATCTAGAATAATATTACCGATTTCTCTTTATTACAAACAAGCACACCAAGTTAACTGGCGTTGCCTGGTTGACGCAGCCTCCCATTCGTAAAAAAATAAAGTACGGTTATTTGTAGTGGCAACACCCTAACCTAAACGACTTGTTTCTGCCAAATTTAAATGTGATTTTCACAATCAGCATAGTCAAAAACCTGTTATAGTCGCCAGGAAATTTGTGAAGGATGAGCTAACGTAAACATTTGCCATCAAAGAAAACAAAAACTTATTGTTTTCTGTATAGTGCGACACTAATCGGTTAATACGTTTAATTGTGTTTGTTTTTATTCGGCGCAGTGATAATCTGTGCAACGACAATCGGTTAATATGTTTATTTTTGCTGTTTTTTAGCGACGCCAATCGGTTCATATGTTTAGATTTTTTTGTTGTTTTTTTTTTCAATCCAATGTAATTCTCTACATTTGAAAACACGGTGACTCATCTCACCGGAAATGACGTGGGCTTTCTTTAATGGCGATATTGATATACTTTAAATAAGAGACCCGTTATGAGTAAGTTGTTAGTATAATACAGATTAAACTACTCATTTGCAAGTTATAAAAACGGTACCAACGTGATTACTGAGTTTAAAATAGTAAAATAACAAAGAATCACAAATATCAAAAAGGAAAAAAAAACTATCGCTTATAAATATATACCGATGAGAAGAATCAAAAACGAGTCGCCATGTTTACAACAGAAAACGCTGGATTTTAAAATAAACTCATACACCGGAAATGACGTCATTTTTGTAAAAATTCACCGGCCATTTTTTTTTTGTAGTATTAGTAACAATATTATATCCTAACTCTGTTTAGGGGAAGAGGGGGGCGAAAGATGAAATCGCTTGAATTCTAAAAGCAGATACTACGCTTTAATCTTAGCCAAAATATCAGGTAACCGTCTTATATGACGTAATTTCCTCCCGAACATCATCTTCTATTAAAAAGATATATATATATATATATATATATATATATATATATATATATATATATATATATATATATATATATATATATAAATGAGCAAATAGTTAATGAAATATGTTAAAAAAAACTTTGAAATGAGTTGAAAACATATTTAATCTGAAAAGGAAACACTAGATAAATGGATAGTCCTTAATTCGCGGAGTTTCGAATAAATACTCTCCTTCTCATCAGAGGGTAGGAATTAGCAAAATGCAGGGTTTGATTTTGCATGCAGAAGTATTTGATGAAACAACAAATAAGTCAAAGATCTTACTTGAAAGCAAAATAAGTTACGCAGAGGGAATATGGTAAAGAAAAAGGTGATTACACATATATGGATAGTCTGGTGGAAGAAAAAAATCAAGTGACGGTAAAATCCAAATGTAAAACTCCAAGAAATTTAAAAGAATTTCCATTTGTACAAGTAAACTCCAAAGAAATCCCGTAATTGGAAGAAGATGGTCCATAATAATCCAAACGCCGAAATCCATGGAATAATTCACAATATATATATATATATATATATATATATATATATATATATATATATATATATATATATATATATATATATATATATATGAAGTCCGTCTTGGAAATGGCTGCAAAATTTTACGTTTTACACATTACTTTATTTAATGTATATTTTTAACAGTAGGGTGGGGGGGGGATAAGAAGTCAGTCTCGGAAATAGCTGAAACCGTTTATGATTTAAACATTACATGTATATTTTTAACATTAGGGCAGGGGATATACAGTCTGCCCCGGAAATAGCTGAAACAGTTTCGATTTAGACAGTTTATTTCATGTATATTTTTGATAGTGGGGTAGGGGATATGAAATCAGTCCCGGAAATGGCTGAAACAGTTTACAAGTTAAACATTACTATATTTCACGTATATTTTTAGCAGTGGGGTACGAATATGAAGTCACTCCCGGAAATGGCTGTAATATTTTTCGTTTTAGACAATATTTAATGTATATTTTTAACAGAACCCGGCATCGCCCGGGATTGAATGACATTGCTGGAAATATATTCCAGAAAAATACCCAACCAGTGTTGCCCAGGATAAAATGAGATAGGTTGAAAATATATACTAGCAGAATACGCGGCGTCACCTGGGAGTGGATGTGAAAGGTGTTAATATATACTAGCAGAATACCCGTCGTTGCCCAGAATTGAATGAGATAGGTGGCAATAAACTAGCAGAATACCTGTCATCGCCCGGGATTGATTGAGAGATTTGGGCATATATACTAGCAAAATACCTGGCATCACCCGAGATTAAACGAAATAGGTTGAGATCTATGCATGCAGAATAGCTAGCATTGCCCGGGAATTAATGAGATAGATTGAAATATATGCTAACAGAATACCCACTGTCGCCCCGGATTGATTGAGAGAGGTGGAAATATGTATTAGCAGAATACCAGCGTCGCCCGGGATTCAATAAGAAAGGTAAATATATACTAACAGAATACCCGGCATCCCCCGGGATTGGATGAGACAGGTGAAAATATATACTAGTAGAATATCTGGCGTCACCTGGAATTGGATAAGATAAGTGGAAATATATATTAGCATATAACCCAGCGACGCCCGTTATTGTATGACGTTTCTGGAAATATATACTCGCAAAATACCCGGCGTCGCCCGGAATTGAATGATATAGGTGTAAATACATGCTAGCAGAATACCCAGCGCCGGAGACTATTTGGGAATACAAAATGCTTTACGTAGATCACCAAAGTTAAGCAACATTGTCTTGATCATTATCAAATGGGTGACTACTTAAGAGTACAAAATGATTTATGTAGATCACCAAAGTTAAGCAACATGGAGCTTGGTCATCATCAGATGGGTGACTACTTAAGAATACCAAATTCTATATGTAGATCACCAAAGTCAAGCAACATTAAGCATAGTCATTATCATATGGGTGACTACTTAAGAATCACAAATGCTTTATCTAGATCATTAAAGTTAAGCAACATGGAGCTTAGGTATTATTAGATGGATGATTACTGGGATTACCAAATGCTTTATGCATATTACCAAAGTTAAGCAACATGGAGCCTGGTCATTATCAGATGAGTGACTACTTGGGATTACCAAATGTTTTATGTAGATCACGAAAGTTAAGCAACAATGAGATTGGTTATTATAAGATAGGCGACTACCTAGGAATACCAACTGTTTTATGTAGATCGCAAAAGTTAAGCAACAATGAGTTTGGTCATTATCAGATGGGTGACCAAAGTTAGGCAACATTTAGCTTGGTATTGAATTAGATTGATGGAGATATATACTAGCAGAATATCCGGTGTAACCTTAGATTGAATGTGATATTTTAGAAAATATACCAGCAAAGTACCCGGATTGAATAAGTGAGGTGAAAATATATACTAGCAGAATACACGGCATCGCCCAGGATTGAATGAGATTGATGAATGTATATACTAGCAGAATACCCGACATAGTCTGGGATTTAATGAGATTGATGGAAATATATAATGATAATATAATAAATGGCGTTCTGTGGGATTGAATGACGTTCCCCGGGATTGAATGACATGGGTGGGAATACATACTAGCAGAATACCCGGCATCGCCTGGGATTAAATGAGATAGGTGGAAATATATACTAGCAGAACACCCGGCGTAGCCAGGAATTGCATGAGATTAATGGAAATATACACTAGCAGAATACCTGGAGTCACTCAGAATTAAATGAGATAGGTGTAAATATATACTAGCAGAATACCTGCCATTGCACTTTATTTAAGGAGATGGATGGAAATTTATTCTAGCAGAGTACCAGACGTCGCCCGAGATTAAATGAGATAGGTGGAAATAAATACTAGCAAAGTACCCGGCATCAGCCGGGATTGAATAAGATGCAATTATACACTAGCAGGATACCCTGCGCTACCCGGGATTGAACGAGATATGTTCAAATATATACTAGCAGAATATCCAGAGTAACCCGTTATTAGAGAGATATGCAAATGTATGCTAGCAGAATACATGATGTCGCCTGGGATCGAATGAGATAGATGCATATATACTAGCAGAATACCTGCCATTGCTCGGGATGAAGGAGATTGATTAAAATATATACTAGCAGAATACCTTGCGTCGCCTGAGACTTAATGAGAAAGTTGGAAATATATACCAGCAGAATACCAGACGTGTCCTGGGATGGAATAAAATAGGTGAAATATATACTAGCAGAATACCTGGTTTCGTTTGGGATTAAAGGAGAGGTAGAACATAAGTACTAGAAGGATACCCGGTTGTGCCTGGGATTGAATGAGATTAATGGAAATATATACTAGCAGAATATCCGTATTTGCTCGGTATTGAATGAGATAGGTTCAAATTAATACTTACAGAATACCAGGGGTCGCCTGGGTTGAATGAGATAGGTGGAAATATATACTAGCAGAATCCCCAGCATCGCTTGGGATACAATGTGATACGGGGAAATTTATACTAGCAGAAAACCCCGAGTCGGACGTTACGTCTGGTTCATTAAGTGCAAAAGTACCAAATAATTTTATTTTTAGTTATGCTTTATTTTTTTAATTTAACAATTTCTGTTTTACTCTTTTAAAGATTGTGCAAATAAGTTTTTTATACTCACGTGTATACAGAATCGTTATTTTTTTTTCATTTCAAAATAGTCGACCAAAAGGAAACGATTTGTTAATATGGTAATATTTTTTACTTTTTAATATTTAAAAAGATAGTTGAATTAGATACCATCATACAGTATTAATGGTATACTTATCGATAAGGACTGCCATTGAATACGAAGGCAGAGTCAATTTAAACCGGAAGTATTTCCGGTAATCCGCTCGGCTGAATTCTGAACGGAAAATGACGGTGTCGAGAAAAGTGTTTTTAATATGCTAATATGTTGTACTTTTTAATATTTAAAAAAGTGTTGGGTTAAATTTAACAATTTCTGTTTTACCCTTTTAATGATTGTTAAAAAGGTTTGTTTTATACGCACGTGTAGTCAGAATCGTGAATTTTCGTCGTTTCAAAATGGTCGACCGAAAAGAAACGATTTCGAATAAAAGTTTTTTTTTAATATGGTAATAGTTTTTATTTTTAATATTTAAAAACACAGTTAGATTAGGTAAATCATTGTTATAAAATATTACGGAAAACGCGCTTGTAAATTTCTAGTTCAGTGATTTGGAACAAACCGGACGTTTCATTTATATATATATATATATATATATATATATATATATATATATATATATATATATATATTGCCATTCTCAATTATTTTTGCCAGCGATGAACAATAGCTTTGTATTGACGTTTAGATGGGTGTTGCAAAAGTAAAAGCTCATATTTTATTTTAACTCAGAAATGATAGGACGGGAGTTGTACCATTAGGAGGGACGATCTTTTGTGTTAAAAAATTTAGTTTTCGTCATAGCCACTATCATTTTCAATGGACTTTTTGCCAGAAATTATATGACTTTTCTCTGCTTTTGACATAGGTATATTACATGGGTTGCTACTTAGAATTTCACACAGTCAATATCTGCAACAGAGTTATGGAGCTTTAATGTCAGATATTCATAAGTTTAGACACGATAACAATGCAATTTACAATTGTTTCTGCTCCGTTGGCGGGATGAAAATAGTAGGCATGACTTTTGTAACATCCCTATATCCCGTATTTTGATATATCTCAAAACTCCCTGTATCATATCTTCCATCCAATCAGTTGTTTTGTGTTAATCTGTCGTTATCCAATGCAGATAGATACTGAAAAATTGATGAGGGCTGTTTTGCCTTGATTTATTACTTTTTTATTTTCTATGGTAATAAAACACCACAAATAAATGATTATTATTTACGTTATTAACATTTCCGAATAAGATGTGCAATTTCAGTTTAATTTATCTGCCTATTTTATAGTGTAATTTCATACGTCAGATCTGCACTTTTTCCAATCAATTATATTTGTATATTTGTAATTTAAAATTACTTATGTCAAGTTATTAACGTAATTTCGACATCTGCTTTTAAACCTAACTTAATTACAATTATAACTATTTCAGGCGACTATTTTAAGTGTTTACAAATAGATTTAGTATTTTAAAATACTTAAAATACTAGATATTCGATATAGAACCGTAAGGATTCTAACATATTGTAATGTTTTAACGAATTATCTTTAAATGTTATTTCTTTCAACAGTTTAAACGTGACTAATGATTTTGCAATCGAGATCATTCTGTTCCATATTGACGATTTATTACATATGGACGATAAAATAACACCCATTATTAATTGAATCATAAATAACATTATGTAAGGATTTAAAAATAATGATGGATGGAAGACTAAAATTTAACAAGTTTATATTCGTTTTAAATGTTGTTTACAATAGATTGGAAGACCACCACATTATATTTCACTGAATATCAATATATATTAACATGAAGAACGGAATTTCCTGGACACAAACTCGCTTTTATAGAAATTACTTTTAATTTTAGTAACAGGAGAGAAGGTAAAAACAATGGTTTGTGTAGCTGGTATTTTTTTCTGTGAAGGTTTTATAATGAAGAAGCAGACATTGGAGCTTGATTGACCGGGAATACCGATAGAGTAGATAAAACCTATCAAAATCTCTTTTATAGTTGTAAAGCACAGACGATCTAATCCCAATCGAATATATAGTCATCAATTTTCTTTTGTTTCAACGATTATGTAAACATTACTTTATCCGGGAGTATAACATTCAAACTTCTTAGCGCAAAATCTGCAGATGATATAAATAAAATGCATACGAGGTATTGCCAAAAATATTGCAAAAAAGAGAAACTTTTTTATACTTTTGTGTGCTATTCACAACTGGCATTATATCTGTACAATATTCCCATCACACCCTGCATGGAGTTTGTTGTAACCTTCTTGGTTTGACTAACAACTACTAACTCTAACCCACCTTCATAGAAAGGGTGAAAAATAGTCACCAATTAAATAGTCCTCTTTACTTTTCTTTAAGTTTACGCCACCGTTTTTATTTGCGCAATGTTGTTATTCTGATTCTTGTTTGACAAGTACTTAATTGAAATGTGCTAAAAATAATTTTCTCCTTATCCCGTGTTATCTCGATATAAATATACTCACTAAACATGACGATCACCTAAATCCCTTCTTTTAATTTTAAAGATCCTAGATGGCCGAAGTTTTACTTCTCTTACAACGTCTTTTTTTCTTCGAACTGCTAGACTTTCCCTTCCTGCTTCCACTTTTCATGACGAATATACCGGAATTTAAATGAAACAGCATCCTACTGCTCAACCCTTCCTTTGAATGGCCCTAACATTCTACCCTTAATTTGCGCTTGTCGCTCTTGTTTTACTGAAAACATTTGAAGTTTCGAGTACTAAAGTAAAAATTAAATTGTAGAATCGATTTATCCATTGTAGAAGGAATACTCTTAGCAGCAATTAAAATAACGTAACGCTTAATTCCAATATGTGTATCATAATATGTAAAAGATTACTTTAAGGTACATGCCGCTTGTTATGTGATAAGCTGATCAAATCATTTATCCAGAAAATTCAATACGGTTTCGAAAATAATCTAACTTTATTACTGTTACTATATATTCATTCAGAGATTAAAGCTTGTCTCTAATCAGTTAAGATCTACTTAAATAAGTTGCTCTCACATGTTTGTGTTCGATTGAGCATGTAATGTAAGATGCTTACATTACGCAAAATAAGAACTAAAGAAACAAACGCAAAAATGTCATTAATTTTAAACACGCATGTTGTGACCTTATTTCCTAAATATAAATTGTATCAGACAATATCTGAAGCCACTTGATGTATCTAAAATAAAATACTACTGATCGTTTAACAAATAGTCACTAATAACTAATAAATTGATAGATTCTGACCAGGAGAACAGAAATTAGCCCCCTTTGTGATTAACATCGTTCATGCAATATAACAATTAAAGGATAAAATTACAAAAGCTAGAGTAACGAGGTTGCCGAAAGAAATTAGTTTGAGTTCTAGCGATTGAAAACCGTCACAGAACTGGTAAGACTCTCGATTGAACTCCCTATATATATATATATATATATATATATATATATATATATATATATATATATATATATATATATAATAATGTTGGAATTATAAATGTGTGATTTGAAGAAGTAAAATTTCAAATATTGAAATTTTATTTTATGAAAGACAAATAACACAGTATAGTAAATATATATTTCCTTAATCTATGAGTTTTCGATGTTTGCACATCTCCTCGGTGGGGGGGGGGAGAATATTAGCAAATATTATAAAAGGTTTTCACCTTATTTGCTAATGATAATAAACATAGATAACCAAATTAAATGTTTTCAGCGTTTTTAAATCATTTTAGCTGCATAGAATAAGGGAAATTGGACATTGATGCAGCAAAAAAGGGATATTTAACTTCAAATCAAAAGTGTATGATAAATCCTGTAATGAAGGCTCTTGGTATTCGGCAGGTAAAAAAACCAATGCGTATTGTAATAAATCCAAGGAAGCTGGCAACAATCCAATATATACATATTTCCACAATTCTTATTTAGTTTGATTCGCATCGAATATCTGCGACAATAGGCTAGTGAGTATAGACCATACAAACTTGAGTGTCGATCGTAATTAGTTTGATTAAAACGATCAGGTTTACAATGAAAAAGTCTATGTGAGATGACATTATATGTTTCATTGAATAAGTATTGATTATATGTGAATCATCCTGAATTCTTTGCAATCATAAGTAATGCAAAATAAAACGTGAATTATTAAATAGATCTGATTCCTGACATGATTACACAGTAAAGGTGTTTAATGCTAGTGATGCCTCATCTTCCGCTATTTTAAGAAGTTCCCTTTTCTAGAGATCTCAAATCTCAGATACACTGTAACGCCAATGATATAACTAACCAACTTAATAACAAGAATGAGGTGACCTAAAATGTTAGAAAACCAACTTTACCATCTCTTAATGTGAACAAAATATGGCCATACAATATCAAACGGCCTTGCTATTCCTCTATCCCTCAATCACTGTATCTTAAATACCTAGCACTTTTAAATGGAAATGCAAAGGCTCGTATAAAGAATTAGAATGTTTTTACATGCTTCGTAATCATGAAAAAGAAGAAAAATAAACTTGCGCAATAACTTAAAAATATATTATATACATTAGAACTGTATGTTCAATTACCAGGAAGACGCGGAATAGCGTTAGATTAAATGAAAAACATATTAATGGACGTCTGATTCTGATTTTATACTTTATATTCTAGAAATTTTGGAGTAAATGTTAAGAAATTTATCCAGTGGTACATGATATATATATATATATATATATATATATATATATATATATATATATATATATGTATATGTATATATATATATATATACATATATATATATATATATATATATATATATATTTATATATATAATTAGGTAGTGGTGTATATTTATATATTTGCATTACAAAAGCATACGCCTAAACTATCAACCACCCATTATAAAATTTGTAGATTATTGCAAACTGTAAGGATACGTTTTGTTGGATGCATTAAGTTAAATTAAGGCTTTTACACGTTGTTTAAGCGTTCTCTGAATATTCAAATTCGTTTAATTTATAATGACATTTTAAGAGATTATTATTAGAAATCAACCAACATGTCAAAAATATTTAAATTGATTTAACTATTTTAAAAGCATTGTATGAGCATAACTGTCTATTAGAAAATTAAAATAACTTATATTTGAATTGAAGTTCATTGTAATCAGTAGATATAATATAAGAAGGTTTGACTGAAGTTAACATCCAAAAACTTCGGTTCTAAATAACAAAAAGAAGGGAAAAATCTACCTGAAAATTTAAGTGTGTTAGAGTTGTGTGAAAACTGCCATAGATCTTTTACATTGATCAATTAATATTCTCGAAATTTCAATCATTTTACCTTATTTTATCAAATAAAACAAGACAATTAAATAGTTCAGATAGGAATTGGATTTGATCCGTTGTCATTATCTCTACTACTATATAAAAAGGAACTTTATCTGTGTGTGTATCTTAGGTTTTATTGAATTTAAACACCGATATACTTTATGTATTTAGCAGTGTTTTTCGATAGGTTTTGTATCAGAAAGCCTTCGATAAGTATCAATGATCGATAATCGAAATAACCTATGAAATAAGGAACGGACGATTTCACCAAACAGTCTAACATGACAAGTGCACTTGAGAAATTTTATAAAAACAGAACAGGAAATCCCGGCATATTAAATCGACAGCTGGTATTTTGATATGGCAGGGGCGCGTTTGTACCATGATTCTTGACTGTTACATTTTAAAGATAAATTCAAGCCATTATCAGCAAACAAACAAAAAGGCCATTCACATGAAGTAGAAAACAAAATTTGAACAGTAAATTAATTTATGCGACAGGAACGCTTTCGAAATGGGTGTTTCTGTTTAGAGCACAAATAAACCATAATAATTTTCGTTTGTATTATAAATTTTACTTTAAGCCGTTATATATAAAATAAATTTATGAAATCAACATTAAATTCTCTACAGTGAAATGTAAACTACAATGTGTTGATTACTTAGTCACTGCGGGGAGGAATGTGAAGTTTCCTTCCAATACAACAGCATGGGTCACCAACTAGAGCAGGTAATGAATCGATTTAATTGAATAAAGGGCAAATTCTCTGATTTGGATTACAATTTACAGAATAATTTTTTTTTAATGATTCCATGTATGGTAAATATATGAAATATGTTTACGACAGGAGGCAGTTTCTTTATTTTATTTAATGTTAAACGTTATTTTAAAACATGTCTTCTTTAGTATTCGTTAACTTATCACAGTATGTAACCTTTTGTCTCTCTCTCTTTCTATCTCCGTCCATTGCACTGTCTCTCCATCTCTGTCTCTCTATAGATCTCCCCTTTTCTATCTATCTTGTGACATGTTACTTATCGCGAATTGTGCGTTACCATTTCCAAGGTGACGGATTCCTGCTGTCCAAGGCAATATAATGAGTTGATTCAATCTCACCGATAAATATTGCCTCGACAATCGGTGAAAGTGACGCACAATTACACGCTATTATGTATTATCGGTATCAAATTGTCTTACGGTGACAACTCGCTTTGTTCTTATTGGCAATTCGATACGGATAGAATATGATATCCCAGTAAGCACAGCGTGTCCTTTAATAAATGATACTAAAAGTTATGTTTTATTTTATGGAAACCAGTTTAGTAATATGTGATCTATCAATATTCTTGTATTAAATTTAAAAGACGTTGTCCCGCGTTTTACTTGAAGGATGGGGAATTTAGCATTAATGTCAACTGTAAGATCAGTGTTAGGTTAACTGTTAAAACCTGGTGCACGGTTCTAACCACAGAGACGAACCATCTTCAACTCGAATTTGAATGGGCAAATAAAGAGGCCAATGGTAACCGTTATACTAAGAGTAAAAAATGATACTCCCTATCTTAGGTTGAGCATATTAAGATGTGATATACAAATGACCATTAGCGTATGAAGCGATGGTATTTGTGTGAACAAATTGAGCTTAGGTATTTGGACAATATCAAAGTAGTGTTAATTCACTGCCCGCATAGCAGTAGCCGATTAGCACAACGGTTAGAAGCTCTAACTTTTATACGGGCAGTCGGGTTTCGATCCTGGCTTTAGGTAGTTACTTGCCTTGCCACACTGATGAGCCATGAAACAGCGAAACAGTACTGTATGTAGATTACCGTAACTTTATAGATGTATATAGATTACTATATATATATATATATATATATATATATATATATATATATATATATATATATATAAAAACTTTAAAGATGTCGAAATTGGTGAAATCGCTTTTGTTTTAATCGAATCCATTGATTGCCTGGTCACTTGTTCCTTTCCCGCTGTATGGAAGCTTCATGTGCCTCCCCGCAGTGACTTGTAGTTTATATTGCACTGCACAAAATCCACTATTAATTATATAAATTTATCTTCAAATAATGGCTTCCCTGTAAGTTTACTATTCAAAGATCCAGTATCATGGTCCAATTGTGCTTTAAACAGAAAGATTAATTTCGAACACGTTCATATCTTATCACAGAACTGTTTATTTTATGAAATTAGTAATCACTTGAATTAAAGATAAACGCACAAAAGTCAAGTATCATTGATCAATGTTGCTTTTAAATAGAAAATTCATTTCGAACGCTTACCTGCCATATAAATGAATCTAAAGGGGATTTTGTTTCAGCTGGGGCTTTCTGATTGGGCAGTGGTAAACCTTCTCAAATGCGCGCAAGACATTAAGTTGTGTAAAAGTGTTAATTTTGGTCAAAATAGGACTTTGTTTTTTAATCAGTTATTTTTGCGATTTTGGATGTTCGATATCTATCAAACACATTTTTTTTACATAGGCATCACCACATTATCAAGGCCAAGAGGCCACTCAAGGATAAGGGTTAAAGAGTGTACAGTAGAAATTGGACAATATAGTAATCATTAGTAATGAAAATTTGGTAAATTTGATAACTTATATGGAACGGCTCATCAAGAACTTATTTACGTTAGACATGAACACAACCATATTGTAGTCAGCCAGAAAGCAAGAAAACGGAAGACAATTTCACAGGCGTGCAGTTCTAAGAAAGAAGCTTTGTTCATGGAATCTACGTTTAGGTTTAGGCACAGATAAAGAGTGGGGGGAATTATTGATAGTGTTTACAGCTAGACGAGTGTTTCTTGTGAAAGTTCGGCGAAGGGGGACCATAGATTAAAACTCAGTCGAACACTTTCCATGAAAATAACGATACATCAGAGACAAACTCGCAACATCTCTTCTGTGAGATAGAGGTTGCAAGGAGAAGAAAAGGACATCTCCTACGAGGCCACGAAGTCTATTTTGAACTCTATCAAGGCAGGACAAGTCCTTTCTAGCAGCTCCTGCCCAGATGTGGCAACAGTATTCCATCCTTGGACGTTCCTGGCTCTAATATAGATAGAGAATAGCATCAGCAGTGAGATATTTACCGGATCGATAGAAAGATCCCACCATTTTTCCAGCGGCCTTGGCAACAGATTTGATATACGTGTTCCATTTAAGATCAGGAGTAATGGTCAAGCCCAGAAGCTTGTCAAAACTTGAGGCCTCCTGAAGACGAGAGCCATTCATTTCAATTGATGCCAGATGTGGATCAGAATGTTGATGATGTAAAGAGAGAAGCTTGGTTTTAGATGCATTAAAAGTAACCAGCCACTCCTTTCCCCATTGTACTACGTGCTCAAGATCAGAGGAGAGAGAATTGGAGAGAACTTGGTCGTTTACTGTCTTAGATGTGCTACCATAAATGGTAGTGTCATCAGCATAAATGTCTACAAATGATGTAAGGATGTGATTTGGAAGATCATTAATGTAGATCAGGAAAAGAGTTGGGCCCAGGATGGACCCCTGAGGGATACCGGCATTAATACTGTGAGCTTCTGATTTTTGCCCCTCAACTACTACTCTTATGAACCTATCAGAATGAAATGATTTAATAATTGAGAAGACTTTTCCAGCTATACCATAGCTAGAGATCTTGTGAAGTAAACTTTTATGCAATACCCTATCGAAAGCCTTAGATATGTAATGAGCAATTGCTCTAGAAAGGTTGCCACCGTCGAGAGATTTGCTAATCCTATGCGATATAACTGTAAGCACATCTGCTGTAGATCTAGCAGAACGGAAACCATATTGAGTGTCACTAAGAAGGTTATTTTTGTTTAGATGGTTGATTACTTCTGTATTTAACACAGATTCTAGCAACTTACTCATGACGCACAGGAGACTTATTGGCCCGTACTGAGAGGGGGATGAGCGATCACCTGAATTCTTAAATACAGGGCATACTGATGAAATTTTCCAGGGTGATGGGAAACTATTCTCCTTAAGACAACGTTGAACTGCCTTTGTCTAAAAATTAAAAATTACCGAGCAATTTCAGAGCCAATGGGGAACTACCCATCTCTCTTTTTCTCTCACACACACCAACAAGGCTTCGTTATATATATATATATATATATATATATATATATATATATATATATATATATATATATATATATATATACACCACAGGCCAGAATTTTCTTTTGCGATATTTTTGTTCTATCTCTGATAGTTTTTAATGAAAATTTGTGAAATTTAGCACGTTATATGGCAAGAATAATACAAGTGAGGATCTAAAAATTTAAGCTAATCTGCACAGTAATAAACAATTGGTAGCCATTTTGGTGATTTGCATTTTTTCAGCGTGCGAACTTTATATGCAAACCAATGCTAAAATATGATTATTCTAGGAATTTGTAAATTGAGAACAACAATAATAAAGAACAAATAATTTTAATATGCTATCATAGTACAGTCAATATCTTATATAATTTCCATTATTATTAACAAGAGCAAAAAGCCTTTGATCCATTGAAGATGTCAAACTTTCAATTTCTCCGTCTCTCTATAGATCTCCTCCTTGTCTTTGGCAGCGGTCAGAATAGCTTGAAATGTCTTTGGCAGCGGTCAGAATAGCTTGAAATGTCTTTGGCAGCAGTCAGAATAGCATTCCAGAGGCCATCCTTGGAGTTGTACTGCCTTCCTCTAGAGTAAATATTTTGTTTCAAGATGCTCCACAGATTTTCGATGGGATTTAAATCTGGAGAACAGGCTGGCTCCCGCATTATTTTCCCATTTCTGGCAAAAGCTCCCTCCAAATATTCAGTGGCTATGCTAGCTATCATGCATGAATACCATCTTTTTCCGAAATGCCAAATTATTCTTCTTGTGCCAAGGTTCCAAGTGTTCCTTAATGAAGTCAATGTAGTGTTTGACGATAATTTTCACTCAATCTGTGACTCTGAATAGTCCTATCAACTCATTGCCAATGATTGCAGCCCAGAACATCACACCACCACCTCCTAGTTTACGCCTTATCTTCTGGTGACGTAGACCCTCATTATGATACCGCCTCCCCTCCACCAATCTAGTCCATCAAGCGTCGCTTCATACACATCGGTGAACAAAACAGTTTT
>NC_136485.1:103999639-104144639 GCF_053919585.1 Euprymna scolopes
AAAGAAAACCTTAGGAAAAATGGCAAACTGGAGAGCACCAGGGTACGACGGGATACATGTATACTGGTTCAAAAAATTCACAACTTTACACAAAAGACTAGCCCAAAACATGAGAAGATGTATACAGGAAGCAAGCGTACCAGACTGGATGACAAAAGGTAGAACCACACTGCTACAGAAGGACACGGAGAAAGGAACCGTCCCTAGCAACTATAGGCCAATCACGTGCTTACCAACTCTGTGGAAGATACTGACAGCACAACTGAGGGAACAAATCTACCACTCCCTGAATAACCGTTGACTCATCCCTGAGGAGCAGAAAGGATGCCAAAAACGAAAAAGAGGAACACATGTCCTGTTATATATAGATCAAAAGATCCTAAAGGAGGTAAAAAGGAGGAGAAAGAATGTAGCCGTGACATGGATCGACTACAAAAAAGCGTACGACAGGATCCCCCAAGCATGTATAATAGAATGCTTAAAATGTATAAAATACCAAGCGGGATCACCACCGTAATAAAAAACGCAATGAGAATATAGAGACTAGAATTTACAGCTGATCGACAACACATAACAGAGAGGCATCTCCCAAGGAGACTCACTATCACCACTACTGTTCATAGCCATGATGCCCTTGAACAGTATTTTAAGAAAGTACCAAGCCGGATACAAGTTCTCCAATAGAGAGGAAAAAATGAACCACCTGATGTGCATGGACGATCTGAAACTTTTGCTAGGACCGAAAAGGAGCTAGAGACACTAATTAACACTACCAGGTGCTTCAGCCAAGATATCCAAATGGAATTGGGAATGAAAAAGTGCGCACAACTAGTTATAAGAAAGGGAAAACTGGAAACGACAGAAGGCATGGAACTACCCAACCAAACAGAAATTAGGGCACTAGGGGAACAAGATGACCATAAATACTTGGGAGTTCTGGAAGCGAACACAATCAGAGCAACAGAAATGAAAGAGAAAATTGGAAAGGAATACGTCAGGAGAACAAGAAAACTCCTGGAAACGAAATTATATAGCAGAAACCTAATACAAGGTATAAAAACATGGGCAGTATAACTAGAAAGATATTCTGGACCTTTTATAGGGTGGACAAAAGAACTGAGACAACTTGCCCAGAAAACCAGGAAACTCATAATCATGCATAATGCCCTACACCCAAAGGACGATATTGACAGACTCTACGTGAAAAGGAAAGACGGCAGGAGAGGACTAATCTGTATAGAAGAATTTGTGAAAGACACGAAAAAAGAACTAGGAAAATACATAATACAAATTACTGAAAGGAAAATTATGGCAGCGAGAGACACTGAAAGAAAAACAACAAAACAGAAAACAGAGAGACAAACGACTAAACGAGAAAAAAGAAATGGGAAGAGAAACAACTCCACGGAAGATTCATAAGAATGACAAAAGATGAGAATAAATAAAACACCTGGATATGTATGCGAAAAGGACATATAAACCGAGAAACTGAATCTCTAATAACTGCAGCACAAGATAACTCGATAAGAACCAACCATATCAAAGCAAGGATCGATAAAACACAAGAAAATAGCAAATGCAGACTATGTGGACAAAGAGACGAAACGATAAGCCATATAGTAAGTGAATGCAGCAAACTGACCCAAACAGGAATACAAAAACATGCATGACAAAGTGGAGAGGGCGGTGCACTTGGAATTGTGCAAACAACTGCATTTTGAGTGTACAGACAAATGGTACAAGCATAAACCCGCAACAGCAATCGAAAACGAAAACCACAAAATCCTATGGGCATGGACATACAGACGGATAAACCCATCCAAGCAAGAAGACCAGATGTAATAATTAACAAGAAAGAACAATCCTGTCAAATTGTAGAATTTGATGTCCCAGCTGACCACAGGCTGAGTATGAAAGAAAAGCTTATTTCTTATAACTACACGCCTGTGAAACTCTGTTCCGTCTGCCTGCTTCCCACCTGACTACAATTTGGATGTTTTCAATTCCAACGTAAACCAATTCCTAATGAACCGCCCCCTTAAGTAAACACTCCATCAAACCTCCACACTAACGTAATGTACTTGCAGTAACCCTTATCCTTGAGTGGCTTCCGGGCCTTGATAAGTGATGTCCACCATGTAAAAAAAACAATCATGCATCCCCTTATAGTTTCATCACCGCTCCCCCAATAAAAAAGTGATACCAAAGAGCCGAGAAGTGTCACGAATGACTGAAAGACGGAGGAGAGAGCGCTAGCACGACTTCGGCTGGACAAGCGCAAAGAGAACTGGCTACTCACAAATTCTAGTATAAACCAATGGCCACTGCCAGCGAGTGATCAATGGTAAGAGTCTGTTGCGATGATGCAAATTCATTTGCAAATGCTACCGAAGAAGGTGGAGAGAGATGGGCGTCTGGGGAGACTTGCTGTCACTCAGCTTCCAGAGAACACCACAAGTTTTCAATCAGATCGTTTGTTGTACTTGTGTGAAAGCTCTTTGTGAGCAACTACTACTACTACTAATACTACTAATACTACTACTACTAATAATAATAATAAACCAACTCAGAACAACGACAACTATAGTAGAAATTAAAAAAAATACTAATAATGAACAAGATAAATGCAGCTGTAGATCTCGCCCACTTTGCCCACTTCAAAATAAATGTATAACCAAAAGCATAATTTACTAGGCCACAATATTTGCGAAAGAACCCCCGAATAACAAGAAATATTACGTAGGTATAACTTGCTTAGATTTAAAACCCCCATATTTTGACCACAACATGTACGTTCAAAAATAAAAAAAAACACCGAATGAAAACAACTCTAGCAAACAAATACTGGGAACTCAAAGAAAGCAGACCGTCGCCGGTAGTCAAATAGGAAAAAAAGTAAGACAAGCAAGCACACGTAGATACCGAGATGACCCATGTAGTTTATGCCTTCATGAAAAATTTGCTATTCTATACTTTAAAGAACCCCAACATCTATTAAACTGTAGGAGAGAAATAGCGAACAAATGTGTGCACAGGATAAACTTTACTCTAGGATAGCGATACAAAATAATTTTAAAATTAACAATAACAATAGAAAATAAATAAATAAAATGAACATACATCTACAGAAATTATCATATATATATGTGTGTATATATATATATATATATATATATATATATATATATATATATATATATATATATAAACTAACATAATAAGAACACACAAATTTAACTACACCTAGGTTTAAAGTATGTCACATCAACAGATATCTACGCTCCCAGCTAAAACAGCGTACACAAAGGAAAGGGTGAGCCCAAGGTAAACTGGGCCTTTGCCCTGTAAGTGCCTGCCTATTGGCTGATTAGGAAGGGAGTGGTTTAAACTAGGAATCTGATTGGCTAACTAAAAACTCAATAGAATGTTCGTATATAAAAACGCGAGACCACCACAAATCTTCGCATAATCCTAACGTATCCTAGTATGGATGAAACGCGTAATACTCAGTGTAGCTTAATTGCCATATATATATTTATAACTTACTACCTAGCTCTACCAATTTATTGAGCACTGTTGAAGTAAATACTAAAAGTTTACGCATAAAATAATACTTTTGTATATAAATTGTGTGATTAGATGGAATAGTCATATGTGTGTGTATATATATATATATATATATATATATATATATATATATATATATATATATATATATACGTTTTATTTTTTATTACCGTATCTTTCTGCTTAGTTACATTATTGTTTCAGCTACCCGGCCGTTTTTTTTGGCCGTCTGTAGCTTCCTCATACTTTTACAGAAATGTTCGTTATTATGGGATGAAAGAGTGAGAGAGTGAATGAGGTTAGTGGGGGTGCGAGGAGGGCGAAAGAAAGAGAGGAAGGGAACAGGGTGGTAAGGTTGGAGGGGGCGTTTGGTATGTCGGTAATGTTTTAGTTTTAGGGTTTAAGGAAGTTGTGGGGAGGGTCTTGGAAGTTCATTTCTGTATGGCTGAGGGCATAGCGATGCATGGAGGGGGAAGGGGAATATGTGGGGGTAGGAGGAGGGGGTACTTTAAAATTCGAGTCTTAATGTTAAAGTTTTTGCGTCTCATTGGTGAGATGATTGCTTGGTAAGTATGGTTTGCTCTACATTCGTTTTTATTAATTACCATTTCCACTAAATATTTGGTCCTACCCGGTTAAAACCTTGGACTATTACCCTACGCTATGGAAAAGGTGAACTTCAAATTGTCTCTCAAAAACATACCAACGACAAGCAAAACAAACTACCTGTTAAACCCCACCCTGATAATGGAAGAACTAATCAGAAGGATGCGATGGAAATCATAGTTCTTTCTAAAGGGAAAAGACGAAGGGAACATCTACAAGGACTACCTCGGATTCACCAATAAAGATACAGCCCCGATCATCCACCTACTCCACAACTTTGAAAGAGATCTCACGGAACTTACCAACAAAGTATCCTTTCACCACAGAAAAAAGACCCATTCCAACACCACCTAGACAAACTAGTCAAAAACATTAACTCCTCCAAATTACTGTATGTCAAAGCTGACAATACACATAACTTCTACAAAATCCAAGAACAAAAATGCCTAAAACTGCTTAAAAAAACATCATCACCAACTATAAAAAATAGGATATAGATTTAATAAAAGACATCAAAAACATAACTGACACACTTGACATCAGCAACAGAATCGGAAAACTAGCGAACAAAGCAGCTTACATATTGCTTAAAGGCCACAAGCTCAACTTCGAGGGAAAACCTCAAACTAGGCTCATGAACCCTACTAAGCCCGAAATAGGAAAAATTAGCAAAAGAATACTAGAAGGAATAAACTTACAAATTTAAACCAAATACGAAATAACCAGTGGATAAATACTAAAGACACAATAAAATGGTTCAACAACATCCAAAATAAAAAGAAGGCCGCCTTCATCCAGTTCGATATTGAAAGCTATATCATAAGAACTGTTTGACGAAGCCTAAGAGCTTGCCTCTCTACTCTCCGACCTACTACCATCCGAAATGGACATTATAAAACAAGTCCAGAAAAAGAGTCCTAATTAGCCAAGGCACCCAATGGACTATGGAGAACCAATCCGGATCATTCGACCTCTCAATAGTAGCAGCAGACTCAGCAGAAGCAACTGATCTTGTCGGTGTTTTCATTCTATACAACCTAACGAACACTATAAGTAACAAAAACATAGGACTATATAGAGACGATGGCCTCATAATAGTTGAAAACTCAAATGGCCCCAAATGTGTAAAAATAAAGAAAACCTTAACTAAAGAAATGAACAGAATAGGCCTAAAACTAGACATCAAATCCAACATAAAAACCGTCAACTTCCTCGATGTAACTCTCAACCGCTCAAGCAACACATACGAACCCTACATCAAAGACAACACCTACCCACTCTATATACACCCACTATCAAACCACCCAAAAATATAATTAAACACATCCCCACATCTATCAAAAAAGACTTAGCACCAACTCCTCCAAACTCGAAATTTTTACAAACATAAACCCTTCTACGAAAATGCACTTAAGGAAAGTGGTCACCCAAACACTGCCTTCAATTACATTAAACCTAATCCACCCAATACTGCAAACAAGAGAAATAGAACTAGGAAAAAATTTGGTTCAACCTCCCCCTTTCAATACAATGGTCAAAACAAAGCTTGGCACTAAATTCTTCCAACTAATAAACAACCACTTCCCACCCAGCCACGTACTACCAATAATCTTCAACAAAAACACAATTAAACTCAGCTCCAGTCGTACGGACAACCTAGAACAAATAATCAAAAAACATAACAGAAAAATACTTAACAAAGATGAAAATACAAACAACACTAACAAGAACAAGTGCAACTACAACAACAAATCGGAATGTCCACTTAATCAACAATGCCTACAAACAGAAGTAGTATATAAAGCCACAATTGCACCTAAAGAAAATATTATATTGGCCTGGACGGCACCTAATTTAAGGATAGATTCAGAGTACATAAATGCTCCTTCACAAACCCTAACCATCCTAACAAAACCTCACTAACTACCCACTATCTACATCTAACCAAAAATAACCTTACACCAACCATTAAATGGGAAATCCTTAGAAAATCTAGCACATGTAAATCCCTAAACTCCCCATGTCTCTTCTGCCTAAACGAGAAGCTCCTTATCCCCAATTTTTAAAGACAGAGACAAATTAATAACCAAAAAAACAGGAAACCACCATAAACTGTAGGCATTAGCAACTATACACCTCTCTAAAACATCCCTTAGGAAACACCACCTTAAATCCCCCAAATTATATATCCAATACAACCACCCACCACAACTACCATGACATACACCCAACCAAACCCCCTCAACAGACTCCCCCACACCCCACACTGCCTTACCCCATCCCCCTGAGAATCCCCCTAAATCAAACAAAATAGCACATACCCTCAATCACCACCAACTCTAAACGCCACATAACCTCATCCCACATAACCACCCAATAATCGGCATCAATCCCCCTCCCCTAGTCAACCCCCCTGCTCAACCCCAACACACCCTACATGCAACCTCCACGACTTAAAACGGAAATTGTTTACATATAACTATGTGGATTTACACCTGCACAGGTAAGTACACATGGAAATGTACAACCAACCGATGCCTCATGTGCATAAACGCATACCTGCGAGTATGACACCCCAATATAGCCTTCCGCCTAAACTGATCGAAAATCCCCCCCCCCAAAAAACAACTTTGAACAATAACTACAGCACTCAATCCCTATATAAACCACCTACAATTCCTCCCCAAAATCTATAAACATGGCCACCTAGGACCACTATCCCGGGTACGTGGGCGCTTATTAATGCGTATGTAAGTATATGTGGATGAGACCCGTGCCCACTTTTACGGCATGTCACGCTATATATCTGTATGTATATGCGTGCGCACATATCTATGATTGAGGAAGTGGGGATATGTATCTTTGCAGATGTATATAACGAGAGCATATGTGTGTGCATATGTGTATTCGTGTATGCATGCATATCTGTGTACATGCATTCGTGAGGGGACGTGCACTTGTGGGTTGTATTTGTATGCGGAGGAGTACGCCGGCGCGCCCGTGTGCACCCACATCTACCAAAAAAAAACACTAATGAACATGAAAATAGTATCTATGAGTTTGTGCTCATATCTATGTATAACCATGTCTACATCGAACGAAAGTATTGCGCCTATGTACCCAAAAATGAACTTATATATATATCTATGCAGACGAATATGTCTATACCAATAACTGTCGGTATAACTGGGTGTGTATGTGTGTGTATGCACGCAAGTGTATATCCACGTCGGCGTCCGAATGTACATGGGGTAACGATGTATATGTGCACGTACCTATGTGTACGTGTGTGGATGTGAAAGTATATGTGCCCGCTGCCTGCTGTCCACATACGTGTGTGAAAGCGGGCTGCTGTGTATATATGTCGATGTATGTGTTCACCAGTATTGGTATCTGTATGTGTGCATGCACTTGCACGTATGCGTGGGGTGCAGGTATGCCTCAATCAATATGCGCACATGGGCCCGTATAATTGCCTCCTTGTAGGGCAGAGGCGTCAATGTGTGTATGTATCTGTGTATGGGTGTATCCATGCCTGCGCACACGTACCCAATTTAGCACCTTAAAGAAAATTTGACGTAAGCGGGAGCAACGCGGGTGTCTATGCATGCATGCGCACATGTGTGCATATATTTGCACGCCAGACCGGCGATGTATGTGTACATGTGACCGTTTCTTTTAAGTATATATGTGAATACGCGCGCATGTGTGTACCCTTGCCCGCAGCCGCTAGCTAACCCTCTCCAAAGAATTCACAACAAAATTATAAACTAAAAAAATAAATAAACCGAATCATAGCCCCCTCCGCCTCCAAACATAAGCGAACACCCAACAGGTCAAGACATACTTACCAAGAAATCATTTCACCAACGAGACTCCAAAAAACATTAAGACTCGAATTTTAAAGTACCCCCTACTCCTACCCCCACATATTTCCCTTCCCCCTCCATGTATCCCTATGCCCTCAGCCACACCAGAAATGAACTTCCCAGACCCTCCCCCACAACTGCCTTAAACCCCAAAACTAAAACATTACCGACATACCAAGCACCTCCTCCCACCTTCCCACCCTGTTCCCTTCCTCTCTTTCTTCCGCCCTCCTCGCACCCCCTGGCCTTATTCACTCTTTCATTCTTTCATCCCATAATAACGGACATTTCTGTAAAAGTCTGAGGAAGCTACAGACGGCCAAAAAAAACGGTCGGGTAGCTGAAACAATAATGTAACTTAGCAGAAAGATACGGTAATAAAAAATAAAACGCATATTTGCTTTACAACAGTATTGAGCACTTTCTTCAGTTTTTATTAATTACCATTTCCGCTATATATATATATATATATATATATATATATATATATATATATATTTAACAAAATAATTACCGTTTTATTTGTTTGGTTACATATGTTGAGGATGTTGGGACATGTTTACGATCCAACAGCCTCGTCAGACCTTACAGAAATGAGTGTTATTATTTGGAAGAAGGGTTTTAGAGGAAATACGAGAAAAAGGGTAAGAGTTAATAAGGGGGAGGAAGGTTGGTATCGACAATATTTAAGTCTGGAAGGTTAAGATATATTAGATTATAGTGTGTGGGGGCGGGGGTAGTAGATTCAGGTATGCGTGTGTGGAAATATATGGGTATAAGCAGTGGGAGAGGGGGAGGGAGGAGGGGTAAGAGGGGAGGAGAGTTTCGATTTTAGGTTTTATGGTTTGACTGCTTTTGGTTATTTATGCCGGCACTGGAGTATATTCAATAGATGGGAGAGAGATAGAGAGAGAGAGAGGGAGAGAGAGTGATGGAGAGAGTTAGAGAGGGAGAGAAAAGACTTTTGTACGTGTCATATGTGCTTGTCCAGTAAGGGGTTTCATTTCGAATGTTCGTAGTAGATACGATTCGTTCATTTGAGTTGACAGCGTGTTGTTTTTAGGTAGTTAAGATTTAATACATATGCCAACACACGCGCATATACGCATACATACACACTTACATATGAACATATCTACACATCCACACACAGGTACATACGCACATACACATATATGCATATAATACACATGCAAACATACATGCATCTAAATGCAGATATACACACACATACACATATAATCATATACAAAAATACATATACATACATACACATATATACGTATATATAAATATACACATACGTGGATACATAGATCTCCGGTAAGATACTGATGTACATATACCTACATACACACATGCACCCATACATACGCATACACAATTAATACAGATTCTAATATACGTACAACCATACACTCACTTATTAATTCCTACTAAAACTCTCCACATATATATGGGTGTATGTATATTAGAATCTGTATTGATATCTGTATGTGCATGTATGTACTTGTTTGTAGGTATGCCAGAAATACTATTATTTTAACGCAATTACTTACTTATCGTTGTACACATACATGTATCTTTGTATGTATATGTGTGTATGTGTGTATGTGTGGCGTGATTGAGCCTATGTGTATATATTTGTGTGTGTTTATGTGTGTGTTTATATGCGCGTGTATGGGTGTATATGCTGATGGGTCGTGTGTATATACACGAATACACGTATGTGCATGTGTGAATCTGGGTGGTAATATGTATATGTATATCTATATGCATGCATGGTTGAACGTCTGCACACAAGTATAGCTATGTCTGGATTTATATGAGTGTATGTATTTGTACGTATATATGTGCCTATGCCCGCAATACAATTGACACTGAAAATTAGGTTAAACATAACCACTGTCCAAAACATCATGTTAGCAGCCCACCCTCTATATATATATGAATTTAAGGGAACTACAAGAACCCCTGACTCATTAGAACTTAACCACCACTCTCATAATCTTTAACCGTTTAACCTCCAGGCCCCCTATATCGGGCAAACTAAGTTTAAACTCCTAGATATCCTACTAACCATATAACTATAAATATAGCACAACCTAATTCTGAATATCTTAGCCTTAGTAATAACCCTTACTGCTTACATTTATGTCTCCCATAAATATAAATATATATACACAAAAAATACTTAAGTAAATGAAAATTAATCCCAAAACACACTTACACCCTCATTTAATTTATAATCATCATTTGCTCCCCATCCTCCTACTATCTCTATCACTTTCCCTTCTTAATTTCAAAATTAATTTTTTTAGCAAAGCAAATCCATACAGACCCCTAAATATTAAACTAACAGCATGTATTTAAACATATCTTACAATGTGTCTACCTAACCTCGCAATATTAACTATACCCCTATATTTATTTATCCTAACTTTACTTTAATTACTAAGTATAAATGTGCACATACCTATGTATATATATATATATATATATATATATATATATATATATATATATATATATATAAGTGTGTCGATATTTTTGTGTATATTTATATCTTTATGAATATGTATATTTATGTAATTGTGTATGCGTCGTGTATATGGTTACATGCGTGAGTATGTATGTATATGTACATCAGTATCTTACCGGAGATCTATGTCTTCACCTATATATATATATATATATATATATATATATATATATATATATATATATATACATGTATGTATGTGTGTGTGAATGCGTGTGTATATATGTACATGTATTTATGTATATGGGTATGTGTGTATGTGTGTATGTGTGTATGTCTGCATATAGATGCATGTATGTTTGCATGTGTATTATATGTATACATGTGTATGTGCGTATTTATCTGTGTGTGGATGTGTAGATATGTACATATATCTGTAAGTATGCGTATATGCGCGTGTTTTGACGTATGTATTAACTCTTAACTACCTAAAAACAACTCGCTGGCAACTAAAATGAACGAATCATAGCTACTACGAACATTCGAAATGAAATCCCTTACTGACCAAGCACATACGATACGTACAAAGGTCTTTCTCTCTATTTTTCTCTCTCTCTCTCTCTCTGTCTCTCTCTCTCTCTCTATCTATCTATCTATCTATCTATCTATCTATCTTTCATTTATTCCATATACTCCAGTGCCGGCATAAACAACCAAAAGCTGTCAAATCTTAAAACCTAAAATCGAAATTCATTCCCCCCTCCTCCCTTCCCCCCTCTTTACCTCCTTCTCTCCCACTCCTCCTCCCTATATCTATATAGCTCCACCCACGCCTACCTGAATCTGCTACCCCCCACACACTATAATCTAATGTATCTTATCATTCAAAACTTAACTATTGTCGACACCTGTCTCCTTCCCCCTTATTATCTATTACCCCCCTTTTTTTCTCATATTTCCTCTGAAACCCTTTTTTCAAGTAATAACAATCATTTCCGTTAGGTCTGACGAGACTGCTGGATTGTAAACATGGTCCAACATCTGAAACATATGGAACCAAACAGATAAAACGGTAATAAAAAAATTAAAACACATATTTTCTCTGCAATAGAATTGAGCACTCTCTTCAGGATTTTACAAATTACCAGTTTTACCAATATATATATATATATATATATATATATATATATATATATTTGTGTGTATATATATACATATATATATATATATAGTGTGTGTGTGTGTATTCGGTTGCAATTATCAGTCGGAAATCTTGCCTTATGCTCTCAAGATGTTTTCAGCAGAGCGTAAAGTGTTTTCAGTTTTACATTTAATGCGGAAGTTGCTAAGAAAACCTTAATGTATGCCGAAAAATAATGCATTACGTCACCATAAAATGCAAGCGCACGTACGTACTTAAATATTCTATAAATATTTAAAATGACCGATGCGGTTATCTTTTATAGAGTGTCAGCTCCTTGGTCGAGAAAAATATTTTTCCGAAGATAAATTTAAGAATGTATCGCTGGAAGTGCGAGGCCGGGCTATATGTATGTTTCTCCTTGACAATTTATTCGCACATTAAATTTCCTTAATTAATTGTAATTTCGTATGTGTGTGGGTCGAATCCTTCAAACAACAGAACAGCTGTATATAGCCATGTCGGTAGTCCTTCAAGCTGAAGTATATATGTCTTTTTCAAGTGAAAATCGTTTTCTGTAAAATGAAAAATGTAATAAGCAATTATTCAGTTTCAGTTAAGAAGTGGAAACTATTGAAATAAATATTAAATAAGTCACTCCAAGTTAAAATCCATTGGTATTTATTAAGATATTTATAATGATTTTAACGATGAGTAAGATTCATTTGTCTCGGTTTCATATTAAGATTAAGTTTTTGTTGTTGTTATTTTTATATAGATTATAGAAGATAACTCTGAGCTGTAAAGATATCTTTCGCCTCCCAAAATCACAGATCAAGTTAATTAAAAATATTTAAGAATCAAATGTTGTAATGGCAAAATATGGATTGTTTTTGTTTCCGTTTTAGATAGAGGCTGGCATTTTGGGAATTATCTGGATGAGTCGGGCTACAGTTGTCATTAAATGTTATTTCAAGAACGTTTCGACCGATCAAATTTCCGAACATTTCCAGTTAGTTTTTATTTAACTTAGGTCTTTCTTTCGTACGCTGGCAGCTGTGTATAGTATCGACCTTTCTTTAACCAATACATCTCGGTCTGTCATATAAAATTTTACGTAATTCGTAATTGTATTATTAGTGTATCCAGTAATTATAATTTCATCTTAACAATCAGATGCCCATCATTATTATGTAGCACTTTTATTTGTTACAAATTGTAGTTCAAGATAAGGATATCCTAATTTGATAACACACAAGAATATCAAATGTCATTTCGGGCAAAACGCTGTCAGAATAGCATTATATGAAGAACAGTAGCCTGAATAAGCTAAAAAATAAGGAAAAATGTTATTTCAATTATAGTATTATACATGATCTTGCAAAATCATAAATCAGTAAAAGAACATATTTTTTTTTAAATATCAACACAAAATACTTCATGGGCAATACAACTTTAATATATAACAATCGGGAACAATTCTTTAAAAGTTAACACCAAACACAAAGTTCGGTTTAAAAAAATGTAATTATTAATTAGACAAAGAGCATGACTGAAATATTGTGGACTTTTACCATTGCGTATAGACTGACTGTCCTGAAAGTCTTTGAGACGACATGGCGCACCAATGCGTTAGCCATATCAAAGATTAAAAGTATACATCTGTTAAAAAAAACAAGAGGAAAACGTAATAGTAAAACTGTTCATTACATAGTTTTAGATGGTGCAGCTGAAATATTTGTATTGGGCTTATGTTTATACAAATATAGCATCATGTACCTTGTGTGGTTATGTGAGGGGCTTCACTGCAAACTCTATGCCAAAGCTTAAGAATACAACGAAAACGTCCGTTTTTCCAAACCATGATGTACTAAGTTTAACATAAGATACAGAAAAAAAGCATTTGTGTAGAGCGCATGCAAACAAATAAGTAAATCAAATTGAAATTATAAGGTTTTATTTCTAAGAACCACATTTAAATAGAGTATGCATCTAATCGATTCAAATATTAGAACAAAGAAGGATGAACAATAATTTGATTACGAGTGTAATATCCATGCTTCGTTTCCGTTCTCGTGATCGAAAGAAACCATTTTGTTTGGGATATGTTTTGTAATTATGGAACTGTATTTTGATAAAAATCAACATCGGAAAACTGTTTGGGGATTTAGAAAGTCAGTGCCAAAACAGGTATATATTATATTTTATACACATCCTTACTGATCTTAATTTTCACACAAATACACACGCACAATAACACATATATAGTGTATATATACGTATATATATATATATATATATATATATATATACAATTATATATTCACACACACATGGATAGACATATATATTTCTGTACTTATATATATGTATATATATATGTATATATATGTATATATTATATAGAGTATATATATATATAAAAGTATATATACTATATAATATGTATATATAAGCATATATGGTATATTGTATATATATATAAATGTATATGTATATGTGTATATACATATATACATATATATGAGTATTTACATATTTGTACGGATATATAAGTATTGCTATGGCAATAAATCAAACTCTTTGTTTGAGAAACAGAGCGAATAGGGTTCTGAATCACAACAGCACGGTAAGGTTTGCCATGATAAACAGGTGGCACCTTATTGTTATCACACTACTCTCTGATAACCAGCAAATAATAACGGAAAAGATCTTGGGTAGAGGAAGCACTGGACGACGGTAACAAACATATGTTGACAGTCTGAATACCTGGGCAGCATCCAAAATGGTAATCACCAATGGACTGATGACTGCCTCGAGGGAGAGGGATAAATAGAAAACCAGAAACATCAGTACCTGTTCCATGCAGGACACTACTTGTATAAATGAATATATATGTGTATACACACACACACACACACACACACACACACACATATATATATATATATATATATATATATATATATATATATATATATGAAACTCCTCACTTTGAATTAGAGCACTGCAGTAAATGAATATACTGCTATAAATTCGTGGCTCGCGATTTTTTTTTGTACATACAAACAAGCAGCTCAAACACTACAGAAATGGTGGTCGAATTTTTATTTTAAATGGACATTTTTAGTCCACTTACGAACGCCGCCTCCATGGGTCGATGAATAGAACTGCCTACTGTCAATGTGATGGTTGTAGGTTAAATCCTCGGCTAGGAAACAGTGCTAGTCTAGCTGCACTGAATAGTTGTGATACAACTAAACAGTACTGTATGTGGATTGATATATATATATATATATATATAGTTTACATATAGGTCTGTAATTTATAATGAAGTATTTTTGATTGATTCCCAATAATTTTCGAATTGATACGCGCATTATGGAATTTTTTATCTTAATATATACTTCAAACAAGGACGTTAACAGATCCAATTTAATTGATAAAATATATATACACAAGCATGATAATAATTTGTATACACGCTCCGCAGAAACAAACATACACACACACATATATGTTTATACGTGTGGATATATATACATATATCATATATATAACGATTTTATTATTTGATTATTGTGTCCTGTATAAACTCTATTTATATTTATCAACGCTGGAATATTTCATTAATATATACTTAATGTTTGAACGTTATATTTTTCGCTAGATATGGTAACAATAGGATTCGTTTATTTATTATAAATGTATATTCGATATTTAAAATCTAATTATTCTGACTTTTAAACACTTGCATAATATTATATATATATATATATATATATATATATATATATATATATATATATATATATATAGTAATTTTCATTAGGCCCATCAGTAGTAAGCAGCACTAATTTAGCCGAGTGAAAGAACTTTAATGATGTTATTTTCGCTTTTTCTCCCCCAATAATTAGTTAATCAAAAACAATTTCTACAACCTGTTACTTTAAATCTAAAGTATTATGATCTGGCATCCGGTTGGTTATGTGATTGAAATAGATCTTTGACGTATAAGAAAATCGTTATCTGGACAAGAATTCAATTCTGATATGGGATCAGTTATGATTCTTAATTAATTATTTAATAATTAAAAGAAATCATTTTGTAATCCCGATTTTTTATAATCTCACTTATTTCATGTTTGTTTTAACTGACTACTTCCTTTCGTTTCGCCCCGTCATATAGTTAGAAGACTTATCTGCCGTTTAATTGACCACATCCTTTCTCACTGCAACACATCTCCCACTGACACAGTGTTGCTTGTCTCAGTCTTTTTAATAAATACTATGATCGTATGTGTTCTTTCAGAATAGCCTGCGTCTTTTGGTCCGTCTTATTTGACCTGTTGGTGTAGTGCCCTCCATCATTTCGTTGTTTTGACACCTCTGTGTAATGCAGTTTCTATTTCAGTAACTTCTTTACGAGAACTGTTGGCTTGGGGAACCATCCTTTCGATGATTGTTTACTATTTAAGCTTGGCGTTTTGGAGACTATGATCGATAGTCATCTCCTGCCTTTGCGATAACAATCTTTCGTTATTGCAAACTCATTATATTAGGTAGATTCACGCCTTGTCACACCTTGAAATTAGTGTTTAAAACCTATAATTTAAATATGGTTAAAATTGAAAATATATTTTTCTGATTTATGAGATTATCTTCCAATAAAAGATTTATAGGCTGATGCAAGTTCATATTCATAGATGATAATATAGAAATCGCAGACGATTTTTATTGACTAAAAATGTTATACTTTCATACGCATTACATTAAATTAAAATATATTTAATATTCCAAAGATGCTTCGATGACTGTAGCTCATTTAATTTGGGAGGAAATTTAGTTATTCGGAATGACATTCGTTCTGTTACCAAGACATTTGTATACCTATAAATTATATTTCATTAAAAGTAAGATATATTTTAAGATCTAATAAAATTATCCACCTGGGAATGCACTCGGGCTTAACGAAATATGTTCATTTCTTTGTTCAGTGAACGTTACATACAAATGCATGTTTTTTTCGTAATTTAATTCGACGTAAACAAGAAATATTTCGATTGCGATTTACAAAGCTACTGTAACTTTGTTGTCACATATGAATCTTAGCGGCTGGAAGAAAAGAAGCTATTAAACTAAAAAACACACTTCTGGCATCTTGGGATCTAATATTTAAAGAGCTTGGATTTAGAAAATTTTAGGGTTTGTCGGGTGTATTTACCTCGAGGGGACAAGAGCAAGAAGTTTCTCAGAGTACATTGCCTTACACAACTCCTAAAACAACCACATATGTACGATATTATGAAATTGATTAATGACAGTCTTTGAAAACTGCAAAGGACCTCTTTAATAGAAACTTCTTTTTGGACCTTGTATAATGGAAGGAATACTGGCTAATTAATCAGGCCAGATATACCAACAATACTCCATGCATGGACGGATGGCGGCTTTGTAAGAAATAGGATAACTAGGTTAGCCTGAGACGTTTTCTGGTCTATTAGAGAATGCCTATATTTCTTAGAGTAAACTTGGCCGGATCTTCTATATTTGGTCTAATTCGTGTTACTTGTGCATAAATGCTGTATTTTTGAGTAAGATACTTATAAACAGGGGTTTATTATTAATGTTTTCTTCTATTCACTTGCAGTATTCGGATCATATTTGAAAGATTCATCCATTATATATATATATATATATATATATATATATATATATATGGACTGTTAAAATCACTAGCGGTATAGAAATAATGTCGATTCTAACAGTTCTATATTAAATTTAACTATCTTAACTACCGTTTTGCTTGAATCGAACGACTAAAGAGCAATACTGACTAGAGACAGCTAATATCAATAAACATATGCCTCTCCATTTCTCGTTTCTCTAGGGTATCATCAACGATATACCTGTTTAGCCTCGTATGTTGTTTATTTTTTTTACAATTCGAGCTGTATGGTCCAATGCAATAATAGTTGTTAAATACTTGTTAAATATAATTATGATACACAGCGATAATGATTATATACATGATGTGCACTTTGATGAAGTGATTATCAACAAAATATTCTTATTGCTTATGTAAGATTAAGCAATTTATAAATAATGATATTATATTCTACAAACAATTGTTTATAATAATAAATTATACGGCCTCTTTATTTATTTATTTATATAAATAGGGATTTTCGATCTATAACTCTATGAAAAACATATATCTTATCTCTTCAATTTAGACTGACCGATATTATGACGCGTTGTAATAAAATTTATCTCTATGAATTAGAATATATTAACTTTTTTAATAACATTATCGTTACATGTATTAAGAGATTCATGTTCCATTCTGACTTCATACAAAGTATATGTTTTTAATAAAGGCGCTTACTTTTCGTCATAAACAAATAAAACATCTTTATTTTTCATTTCCAGGCATTATTCATTTTTATTTTGTCTTATTATCTAACAAAGGCATAAACAAATTTTAGATTACATATTAATTTCAGGCCTTGAATCGTCTAGTAATATTTTATTTACTTTACAAAAACATGATTTTTGAAATGTTATAAAAATTTCAAAAGAACATCGTAGTCGAAAATATCGAATAAATATTCCTTTCTTAAAAGAAACTAAAAGAATATTATTATACATTACTAAATAACGATTTTTGTTAGGCAATTATTTCAAAGTATTGACTCAAACAATGTTATTAAAAACCTAAAACAGCCATGAGATGTCAGCTAGAAAAGTATTTTACTTAATCAATTGTGTTGCATTTTAGGGCATTAAACATTTAAGCTTTATATTCAAACCAACACTTAAAACAATAAAGTATTTCATCAAGTATTTCGCACAATTCCTTATTAATTGTTAGTCACTAATAATATATACACATTAATATATCAGTGTTTTTTGTAATATCCAGATATGTATGTTTTGATAATTACGTAAATCTTACAGCTAACAGCAATTGTGGAGAAATATATTTGTTAACTTTCGTCGCGTAATGCGCTAGTATATATTAGTATATATTAGTATAGGAAAGTAATTAAGATTAATTTATTTACCTGATGTCTTTGTTGACTAAAAACATTAGCTATTATATTTTAAGGAAGATGCTTTCGATCAATTGCAAAATCATTTTTAAAAATAATATAATTTCTCTGCTTCATTATATTTTACATGTTTTTTATGATATGGCGTCCCGGAATAAATATTTGTAAAACATTTCTCATCGAACTTAGCGAATCCGTTCTTTTGGCGTCTAACTGACTTTAAGTTTACTTTCCGGGTGCATTTTGGATTTTTCTTCTTTATTTCTGCTGCATTTTATTTGCTTTTATTATCTGACAACAATTCTACCAATGAATCGATAAATCTCGTGATACATATTCAACACGCATTATTGTGTTTTTATTATTTTAATACAAATTATATCACGATCACTTAATTTTCAAATATTTACGTAAAGCTTTTTAGTTTATTATAGTATATGAATTCCTGAAAAACTCTAAAACACAGATAAAGTGAAATACAAACTCGTCTGTTGATATCGTTAAAATTCTACGATTATAATACGTACCATGTCTATATTTTGTGCATCGATTACACGTTTTCCTTTTGTACCCCAACGGACAAAGCTTCTAACATCAAAATATTTTAATGGTTCATTATTCACAGAATTCATGTGATTACAACATAACTCTTATACGGTATCGCTGCCATACATAAGTAGCAACATATAAAGAGAATATATAATTCTATTAAGTCCAAATATAAACGAGTAATAAAACTTTTAAAGTTTTATTCTGCCATTACAATAATCTGGGACATGGCTATAATCGGATGTATTGACCAACTGACTATGGCAAGTTCGATCTATTAAGCATGTTCCCAACAGTTACGTGATCTCCTCATGCGTTCTAATAGAACCTAATAATATCACTAGAATTACACATAGGTACATAAAGATTGATAAGAAGTTGTGCCAATAACTACAGCTCGAAGACTAATATTAAAAATGAAACCAACCGTATTCGAAGAAGTACGAAGTATCCCTAATATTCTCACTTAAACGGCCTGTTTTTATTTCCTTTTATTGAAATACTAAATCACCATTCTACAGAACAATTTGTACTACTGTTTGTTATTTTCTGAACGTATTTTAAATTTCACTATCAAAAACCGGCTTAAAAGTTTTGTAATAATTGTTTTTAAACCTTTTATTAATTATGACTGGAAAACAGCTGTCTTCAAGCCAAATGTAAACAAAATATTTTTTCCAGGCAGCCCCCTTATGTAATCTAATACTTTTATTAATTTATCACTCGGTGTTTTCACTTATTTCATGCAATAATTTGACACCCAATTTATAATCTCATACAGCTTATTCCCAAATGCTCTTTTCGTGTTTTGTGAAGCTGTTTCTCATTAATATTAGGTTGGTGCAAAAACAATGTCGTTTTTTTACCTTCAACTTCCTATCAAAAAAGGGCATTGTTTTTGCACCTACCTAATATGATAAATCATTTGACAAGTTGTAAGATGAAAGAACGTATAGAAAGAATATATTTCATTAAAAATGTTCTGTTAAATGATATGGATGTTTCAACATACGATAGATCGTATCAGGGCAATTTGAATAAATACAGTGATTAGATTATTTAAAAGGTTTTCTTCTTGTTTATAGCCTTATTTTGACCAAGCAAATGACAAAGAGAGTGGCATATATTCTTTCATCGCATAAACGTGGTAAGTAATGTACATTCTTTAAAATAATGCATGAAACTCTCGTATTTATACACGCATTCGTGTGCGTATGTGCGATTTTATAATTTTAGGATAATAGAAATAAATAATAAACATATCGGTGAAAGCTCTTATTATTTACAATATTTTAACATCAGCGTTCACCGCTTGTTAATAGTGAATAAGGAAATGCAAGATTGAGTAATATATATCTACAAATATGGATATTGTTTCAGAAACAATTTTATAATGTAACTTTTCACAAAAATTATATTTTAAAATATATATATATATCTGTGTGTATGTGTGTAAAACGATATATATATATATATGTATATACATAGATATGTATATGTGTATGTATACATATATATATATAAACATGCATATATATATATATATATTCGATATATTTTTATAGTATATTTATTGGAACAAACGTAATAAAATATGATTTGGATTTTACATACTCCTAGAAATACGCCAGCAGTGCACTTTAGCTCACTGGAAGATATTAGTTTTGTATTTTAAGAAAAGAGAATAGAATTAAGATTATAATACTGTTTAAAACACAAGTTATCGCAATTCCAAATGAGAGCGAATACAACGGAGTTATACAAGAGAAACCACCACTCACAGAAACTTTTTATATTTATATGTAATTAATAAAAAATGAAAAATTGTTCGAAATTCACAATTACAAAAAACATTAAATTTGACTTCTCTTTTCCTTACTAAATCCTTCCGAAAATGAAAATAAAATTCTTCCGGTCAGCTAAATAGTACTAGTGTCATAAACGCATATATCGAAAAAATGAGGCTTCATTTTTGTTTTGTACAATAGGATTACTTACAAACATTTTTTCCACTCAAGGGCAACTAACTCTCTATAAAATGTATACATACTGCTTTTGCGTTCAAAAATATTTATATACATTTTTATAATATATTCAAAAAGGTGATGTTTGCGTTAATGAGTTATCAGCAAAGGGAGAACATTTTACTTTATACACAATCGTCTAATTATTAGGTCACATTCAAAACGGATGTGTTATCCTAACTTGTCTGATCCGAATATTTTCAGGAATAGTTTCTTAAATAAAATAGACTCGTGGAAAATTATTTATAGAGCGATCAAGTTTATATTTGGTCTGTAACCCGTTTATGTGTGAAACAGTATAACAATAACCAAACCAAAACATTTAACGAATAGATAAAAATATTCGTCTTTTTATGTTTGTGAAAGTTTTCCACAAACACACACAGACATAGACACATATATATATAATAAATGTATATATACGTATATATGCATGTATATGTATATATATATGCATGCATGTATATGTATATGCGTGTGTATGTATATGTATATATATATGTATATATATATATGTATGGATATGCATACATATGTATGCATATGTATGTATACATATGTATGCATATATATATATGCCTATGTATATATATATGTATATATAAGTATGTATACGTATATATGTATGTATATATCTATATATATGTGTGTATATGTATATATATATGCATGTATATTTTTATATATGTACATATATATATGTATATATATATATATATATATATATATATAATATGATATAAAATGATATATTGCGTATACTTTGTCAGTACTTTCACAGATGAGAACGGTTTAATTGTGTGGAAATTCACTTGCTCAAGTAAGGTGTATCAAACATTTTATGTTTAATTCCAAAGAGAGCATGGAGATTCCATATAAACGTTTTTGTGTTGATCTATTTCGATTGTATGTTATACTACATTTATCCATACACACACGCATACATATTATTATATTTATATGCACTCTACTCATTTCATATTTTGAAGGGGACTTAGTGTTCGTAATTTACTATATTTCAATTTCTATACATATAATTGGTCATCACCTCACCAATAGAATCAGCATATATTGCCAATAGGTTGATTAAATGTTTGTTTGTCCCCCATTTATCATAAGCAAAATAAGAAATTAATTTTTAGTAAAAATATACGCCCATATTTTCACGCCTCGGATGACTGCAAAATCGTATGGGACTATCTGTTATTAGTAAGTAATTATTTTCTGTGTTTGTATATATATATATATATATATATATATATATATATATATATATATAAATATATATATTTATATATATATATTATTAATTGGAATATTATTCAAATACATCAGCACATTATATAAAATTAATTTAAATAACTCAATATTACCATTCTATAGCTGTATATGCTTCTAGTCTACCATTTTACAAGTAATAGACTGTCATTTTATTGTTTATTTTAAAAATAGGATTTTATTGGTAATATGTGCGTAGAATTGTCTAAGTTCCTCGCTTGTATACTAAAATCCTAATCATGGAACAAAAATATGTACGGAAATGTTGCTTATGACGCATACATATATATATATATATAATATATAGTTGTCTACATACATTCATAAGGTATGGATGTCTGCGATATATATATATATATATATATAAACATATATATATATAAACATATATATATACATATATATGTGTGTGTATGTCTGTGTCTGTAAATAATTTAAAATGTAGGTAATCTTAGGTAATGGGGCAGTGAGACGGGGAAAGTTACAAATATTCTTTACGTGTATATTTCATTGATATTTCAAAGTAGCATCTAATTTTCAAGATTACACTTACTTCTTTTATCAGAATAAATTAAATAACTGACCGGCCTATAAACATTTACATAGAATCGTGCACTGGTAAATCATAAAAATTTCATACACCTATTTTTTTAGTTATTCTGTCTATTTTATGTGGAACGTACTTACCTCGAAATATCAATGAACTATGCACATTGTAAATAAAATACCAGAGCGATTTGTAATGTATGTTGTCACAAATACCCTTCTATTACATATATAAATATATGTTTATTTTTATTTCTGTGTTTGCGTATATGTAAGATTTAGTATATTTTATACACAACCAAGTTTCACATTAATTGTCATTATCAGATTCTTTTTTTAAAATCGTACTTTGAATGTTATACATATGGAAACGCATTTGGTACATATATTGTCTTGAAAAATTATTATTAATATGCGTATGTATCTTTGAAAATGGCAATTTTGCGCATTTTTTCTACTTGAAACAATTATTTATGTCACTCAAATGAATTTTGTATTTGGACTTCCTATGTGTGTTTCTTTCATATAATAGTAAAACATTCCACCTCTTTTCATAATTGCGGTGATTTTTTTTCATGTGCAATTAAATATTCTTTTCATGTCTTTTCTGAAGATGGGGTTCATAAAAGCGTAGATTGCTGGATTCGCCACATTGTACAGGAAGTACATGTAGAAAATGAGTCGGTTGGCCGGAAGTACCTGATGAGCAATCAACCAGCCCGGCAGGAAAGCTATTACAAACACAAGCGTGACGACAAAAAGCATTCCTGCTATTTTCAGGTTCGATGACTGGTTTTTCTCTTTGGATTTATCATGTTTGCGTTGAGTCCGCTTCGACACGCCATCTTTGCCATTTTTCACCGCATCTTTCTTGGTAGTTTTAATAGCAGCACTTGCCTCATTGTTGGCCCCATCGTCAATGGCTGTGTCTTCGGTTGTTCCAGTCGGTGGAGGGTTTGTGTACTTGGCCTTCTGTCGCCAGGAGCGCTTCAAAACAACGAATCTAACGATGAGAGCGTACAGAACGGCGATAATAATGAATGAGACGAGGAAAAGAAACGAGTAGAACTTTTGATAGGCCATTCGTACTGATCGACTAATGATAATCACATTAGGACCGCAGCTTCCGGTATAGCTATACTTAGCTTTTGTCGTCGAGACAATATGATGAGTCGAGTAATCCGTGGTAGATGTTTCGTTAAATCCATCATTAACAGGTGTCGGGTTAAAGGCACTGTTGAATTCGTACATCCCATGCATGAGACTGGTAAACAGACCTAGACTCGTAGCCGTACACCCGAGTAAACAAATAAGAATTTTTGCCCGCTTCACAGTCATAATTCCAAGAAAAGGGTGGCAGATGCAGAAATACCGATCGAACGCAATGGCTACCATGATGAACATCGAAAACGGGACGTTAAACGTGATGAGAAAGAAGTACGTCTTGCAGAGAGCGTCGTAGACGATTTTAAAATCAATGTATTCCACGACTATCGTGAATGGGATAATCACGACGCAGGTGAGCAAGTCGACAATGGCGAGAGTTATGATGAACGTGTTCGACGTTGCTTTCTCTTTCTTGTTGGAATAGATGTAGACGACGATGGCGTTGCCAACGCTGCCTAGCACAGAGAATGTTGAAAGTTGAATGACGAGTGCGTAGATGACCCATTGGTATTCACCAGATGGAATTGTCGAAGTACTTGTCACGTTTGATCGCGGCACCAGACTTTCGAGTTCCGGGAGAACGGTAACCGCATTTTCCATTCTGAAAAAAAAAGAAACAGAAAATGAAAACGATATACAGTGATAATACACATGCAAATAAAAAAGAATTTTCGTTGCGTTGTAACCATGCACAAAATAACTGTATTTTAAAACCTTTTCTGTTAGAGAAAACTATTGTTTCTGCACTGAACGTAAAATATGCTTCTTCATAGTTACACCATGACAATGTTCATGTGAATTCAAAAGAAAGAGAGTAAGAAACATACATTACTTTTATGAGAAGGAAGTGCAGGCCATATCGACTTTTTCTTCCTCCCCTTTGTACATTATTTATGTATTTTAGCCGTCTTTATTTTGTAGCCTTACCTCTCTGATCACTACTGTCTTTTGTACCACATTAATTATCTAAGTAATTCGCTTCCTCTCATTTATTTGCTTTTCATTTTCCCTTCAACTATATCATTCAGCATAGGTGGCATCACTATGCATACACGATGATAAGCAAACAAATAAACAAGAAAGACTTAATTAGTATTCTCGACTATTCAAGCCATTATAGTTAAAAAAATAAGATCAGTTTCAAAATATATCAGCTGATATGCGAGGGTCGTGCCAAAGGTAAGCTCTTCTACCTTTTTAACTCAAAAAATCAAATTTTCAAAAGTTGCAAAGATCTGAGTAGTAACATTACAACAAGTGATCGTTTGTGCTCCAGAATGTATGTCTACCTAGTCATCACCGTTTTCAATTACCTTTTACCACCCATTTCATAACATAAAACCCGTTTTGTGAAATTAAATGGCTGAATATGTATATTGTTTTATTTTATGATGTATCAACTTTTTTATTTTTCAGTAATTGAGGAAAAGATATTTATGCTTCACGTTCTTTAGATATCCACATATATGTCCATAGTGTGTTGTTTTGTTGTTTTGTTTCACGGCAGATAAAACATTTTTAGGTAACATAACACCGAGTTCACTAATTTAGGAAATATTTTTCATGTATCAATTTTTTTAATCTTTAAATATTTATTAATATAGTTTATGTTGGTTGTTTTGTTTTGTAGTATTTGAGTTTATTAATGCCGACTCCTGTAATTTTGAAAAAAAATATATCTTCATATATTTATCGAGAGTATTTTGTTTTATTGTTTGGAGTTACGGCATATCAACTGTATTCCGCTTTTATAATGTTGACTCAAAAGTTATTGTTTTAGTCTTTTTGAGTTTGGAAAACAAGATTGACTCTTGTAAATGGAAAGAAAAAAAAACAAGATCATTAATGTCAAATGTGTAGAATTCTATATACAAATGTTTATTTAATTTGAATAAAATAAAATACGCATCAAGTGCGCTTGAAAGCCAAATCGCAACGTAATATTAGAAAAATAAACAAATATTTTACTTGTTTGAAATTTATGACATAAATATATTTCAGGGCTATCTTCAGTATGTTGTTTTTTCTTTTTTGTTTTCTTCTTTCTCTCCATGTCGTAAAGTTGGGAAAAGAAATGCACGTGATGCATATTTAATTTTTATTTTTCTAATATTACGTTGTCATTTGGCTTGTAAGCGCACTTGATGCGTATTTCATTTTCTTATACCATTCATATTTGAGGCTTTTCACGTCAGATAGCCAGTATCTTCAGACAGCCAAATTAGAGAAAAAACATTTTCATCTGGGAATATTTAGTTTAGTTCGCATATCTCATTTGCTAATGATTAAAAAGAAAAATTTTACAAGTAAGACACTACTTATCAATGCCCGAAGTTTACGCTAGGATAAAGGTTAATATGTACATCGTGGTCACGGATACAGTAGCGTAGTAATCGATCGTGATGAAAATTGTGTAGAATTTGATGAGTATATTTATTTTGATTTATATTTGCGAAGAAGTCGAAAGCCTACTTATATGTGCAAACTCCTGAACAGAAGCGTGTGCTCCATCCCAACTATTATCAATGGACCTGAGGTAATCTCGTCAGCATCAGACAAAGCCAAACTCTTTGTCAAGAACTTTGCAGCTAATTCTACCCTTTGCGACCAAGACCGCCAACCCCCAATATTTCCTCCTGTATCAGAAAACACGCTATGTGATATACGTATATCTGTACGTGATGTTGCGAAGCTAATCAAAAACCTTGATTCGAGTAAAGCAACTGGCCCTGATGGTATTCCAATTATAGTACTCAAAAAACTTCAACCTGAATTAGCGCCCATACTTACAAAACTGTTTAAACGTTGTCTTAAGGAGAATAGTTTCCCATCTCCCTGGAAAATCTCATCAGTATGCCCTGTATTTAAGAATTCAGGTGATCGCTCATCCCCCTCTCAGTACAGGCCAATAAGTCTCCTGTGCGTCATGAGTAAGTTGCTAGAATCTGTGTTAAATACAGAAGTAATCAAACATCTCAACAAAAATAACCTTCTTAGTGACACTCAATATGGTTTCCGTTCTGCTAGATCTACAGCAGATGTCCTTACAGTTATATCGCATAGAATTAGCAAATCTCTCGACGGTGGCAATCTTTCTAGGGCAATTGCTCTTGACATATCTAAAGCCTTTGATAGGGTATGGCATAAAGGTTTACTTCATAAGATCGCTAGCTATGGTATAGCTGGAAAAGTCTTCTCAATTATTAAATCATTTCTTTCTGATAGGTTCATAAGAGTAGTAGTTGAGGGGCAAAAATCAGAAGCTCACAGTATTAATGCCGGTGTCCCTCAGTGATCCATCCTGGGCCCAACTCTTTTCCTGATCTACATTAATGATCTTCCAAATCATATCCTTACATCATTTGTAGACATTTATGCTGACGACACTACCATTTATGGTACCACATCTAAGACAGTAAACGACCAAGTGCTCTCCAATTCTCTCTCCTCTGATCTTGAGCACGTAGTACAATGGGGAAAGAAGTGGCTGGTTACTTTTAATGCATCTAAAACCAAGCTTCTCTCTTTACATCATCAACATTCTAATCCGCATTTGTCATCAATTGAAATGAATGGCTCTCGTCTTCAGGAGGCCTCAAGTTTTGACAAGCTTCTGGGCTTGACCATTACTCCTGATCTTAAATGGAACACGTATATCAAATCTGTTGCCAAGGCCGCTGGAAAAATGGTGGGATCTTTCTATCGATCCGGTAGATATCTCACTGCTGATGCTATTCTCTACCTATATAAGAGCCAGGTACGTCCAAGGATGGAATACTGTTGCCACATCTGGGCAGGAGCTGCTAGAAAGGACTTGTCCTGCCTTGATAGGGTTCAAAATAGACTTCGTAGCCTCGTAGGAGATGTCCTTTTCTCCTCCTTGCAACCTCTATCTCACAGAAGAGATGTTGCGAGTTTGTCTCTGATGTATCGTTATTTTCATGGAAAGTGTTCAACTGAGCTTCAATCTATGGTCCCCACTCGCCAAACTTTCACAAGAAACACTCGTCTAGCTGTAAACACTATCAATAATTTCCCCCACTCTTTATCTGTGCCTAAACCTAAACGTAGATTCCATGAACAAAGCTTCTTGCTTAGAACTGCACGCCTGTGGAATTGTCTTCCGTTTTCCTGCTTTCCGGCTGACTACAATATGGTTGTCTTCAAGTCTAAAGTAAATAAGTTCTTGATGAGCCGTTCCATATAAGTTATTAAATTTACCAAATTTTCATTACTAATGATTACTATATTGACCAATTTCTACTGTACACTCTTTAACCCTTATCCTTGAGTGGCCTCTGGGCCTTGATAATGTGGTGATGCCTATGTAAAAAAAACAAAAAAAAACTTCTTAATTCACTAGAAAGTAAGGCTGGTCTTAATGATATAGGTCGAATAATAAAGCCGAGTGCAGTGATCCGATCTTTTAAAATACAAACTGTTACTTCGTAATATTTTCAGACGCTGATGTGTGCCAAAATATTGCCATGCTTGTTTACTGGCTATTTCTTATATTTATTATAAAATACGTAAATGGCATCGAAAAACATTCGCTGGGGACGTTAACAGAGCGGGAAGTTCGATTAATATGTAAAAAATGAAAAGAAAAAGAAAACAAACCGAAGTAACAGTTTGTATCATTTGCATTATTCCAAAATGTGTTATTTGTTTCACAATGCTATATAACCTTTTTAGCTGTAATTCCATCGGAAATGTTAATCTATATATCAAACTCGGGAACCTATATTTCATCGGTGGGATTGATTTTCCTCTTTCTATCAGTCTGACTCGTAAAAAGAGTATAGGACTTGTCACTTTTACTGTTTTGTGGCTAAGGGAGCTATAAAAGCTGTTCTTGTGTAGCGTTCATTTTTATATATCTTGTAGGTCCTTGAATTTGCCATACATATTTAAAAAGATTTATCCGAAGAATTTCGAAGTTCACCTTGTGTCGAAACTGTGTGTCCAATGAGAATGTCAATCTAAATAATAAATATAATGCGAACTGGTAATAACAGTAGTATGTGTCTATAAATTTTATGTCACGAACAGTGTCCAATGTTGATAGTAATTTTTACAGGTTTTGGAGCATGTGAATGTTTATTGATCTAATATCAGTAGAATTATTACTATTACTACTACTACTACTAGAAGTAGTAGTAGTAGTAATAATATATTATAATAGGACTTATTTTTGATTTACAAAACTTTATGTGCCATTCTTGTGTGATTTATAAGCTATCTATGATGTATTTTTATATTAACAAATATTGGGAGTTTATGAAAAGTTTGACAGGCACACTGAGAAAAATGTGCATATATATATATATATATATATATATATATATATATATATATATATATATATATAGAGAGAGAGAGAGAGAGAGAGAGATAGTCAGTACAAATAACAGTTTTCATTATTTTCAGCGACATTTAAAATAAGGTAAAAAATATATCGATGTTGTGTAGCATAGATCATGCAAACAAATACTACGATTATGAACATAAAAGATGTTAAAAGTATTTGGGAAATTAGATTCAAATATATGATATTTCGTTACATGCTGTTAAATGAGCTATTTGTTGCGAATACAGTTTTATTGTTCTTGTTATAACAGAAGCTAAAAGCATGTGTAGTTACCGTTCGTAGAACTGAGATTATTTGGTGTATCCTTTCTTCTATATTTACACAATATTTGTACCCCTTCATTAATCAAACAACACAATCTTGTTACATATCAATGTAAGCGCCTGACTGTGTATTTTTAATAAATATATTCACTTATGCCGATATTTATTTTCGGTGCTGATTAACATAGGATATTCTCACCGTTTTGTCAGTTGCCATCCGAAGGCCAGTTACAAAAAGATGAAAACGTTACCATTTCCGATTTGATATTTCCTTGTAAATTGATATATTTAAGATTTGCTTAATTTTAGTGGCCTTATCTCAACGGAATTATACACAACCAAACAGAGAGAGAGAGAGAGAGAGAGAGAGAGAGCGAAAGAGAAGTAAACAGAAGGAATGATACAGCAAGAGAGAATGATATAAGAGTGAATATATATATATATATATATATATATATATATAATATTAATATAATATTAATTCAATATATATATATATATATATATATACATATATATATATATATATATATATATATATATATATATATATATATATATTGAATTAATACTCTACATTCCAACGTATTTATAGCCGGTGATGAGTTGTTTCAAACCACAAAGTTTTGTGTTCTAAACTTCTTGCAGTAAATGATGAATGTAATTATATATATATATATATATATATATATATATATATATATATATATATATAATAGTTAATAAAACATGTTAAAAACAATTTAAAAAAGAGTTTAAAACATATTATACTGAAGAGAAAACATTTAAGAAATGGTCAGTCCTTAATCCGCGGAATTTCGAAGAAATACCTTCCTTTTCATCAGAGGGAAGGAATTACCAAAATGCTGGATTGGATTTTGCATACAAAAGTATTTAATGAAACTGCAAGTAAGTCAAAGATCTTACTTGATAACAAAAAGTGAAGCAGAGGGAACATGGTGAAGAAAAATGTGATTTCACGTGAATGGACAGCCAGGTGAAAGGAAAAGCATCAAGTGACGGTAAAATCCAAAAATATAAGTCCAAGAAAGTTAATTAAATTTTCCATTCGCACAAGTAAAATCCAAGGAAATCGCGTAATTGGAAGATGGTCCCAAATAATCCAAAAGGCCGAAATCCGTGGAATAATTCACAAATATGTGCAATGAAAATGGGGGAAAAATAATATTTATAAAAGAACAATAAGATATGCATTCTACACTGCTGTCAAGAACAAAATGTTATTAAAGAAAATCAGTAAAGAAGACGAAGAGAGAGAGAAAGATTAAATGGTGATAGAATTAAATATAAAATAGAAAAGCAAATGTCCAAATGACCCAGACAAAATATATGTTAAAGGTGCAAAAATTATAGGGCAAAAAAATAGGTCAACTGAAATGTACAGGTAATTACTTAAGAAAATGTCAGCAGGAGTTATTAAAAGATACTAAATGGAATAAAAAATAAATAATAAATAATAAATAAATACAAAATAAAAAATACAAAAATGAAAAAAAAAATAAAATAAAACATAAAATATAAAATATCAAATAAAAACTATTTTTTAAGGGGAGAGAATGGCCAGTATCTGCAAATTCCGGATAAAGCAAGTAGGTATATAAGTAAATGGATATAGTAAAATATAAGTAAATATACATACAGGATACGAATGTGGGGATAGATTGATATGTTAGATAGATAGGAATATTTAAAGACTAAAACGGAAATTGCAGATAAAAAACCGACCAAGCAAAGAAGAAATAAAGAGTTAAAATATAGGATTATTAAGTTATAAAGTATTAAGAAATGTAGAAAAAACGATAATGTTAAAGAAAAATTATATATCTCTCTGACAGGTTAAAGTAATAACTATGTAATTTCAAAATTACCATAATTAAGCTTGAACTTATGCTTAGAGAAAGAGATCAGTTCGTTTTTAGAATTTATTATAGGGAAGTAATTGTAGTTATAGCTTCGGTTGTGCAGAGGCGACATGACTTAGAGCCTGCAGTATAAGACTTAACTTTTTATGATAGTCCATTTGATTGAGGAAGGTGTATTATTAGAGTTAGGTTTTTTAATTAAAGTGGTTATAGAAGTTCCTTGGTTATTATCAGAATTATGGTTGTTAAAAGAAGAAATATGGTTTGATATTCTTTTTTAATTAATGTTGAAGTAGCGCCGATATATGTATGTACTTTCTTACAAGCTATAGGTCTGATATTAATATTAATTTGCTGATTTGTATTAGTAAAATAGTTTGAATTTTGTTCATAGTGTTCAACAAAGGGTGGGGCAATGATTGTATGAGCATTATTTAGGAGGGGATAATTATTATTATTATTATTATTATTATTATTATTATTATTATTATTATTATTATTATTATTGTGTAGCTGTATGATTGTAGATGGAGGGGCTGCTCGAGTGGTATATTGGATTAGTAACTATATGAGATGGAGGATAGGAAGAAGGATAACTTGAAGACAAAATATTAGTGTCTGTTATGGGAGACTTGCATGGGAGCTCAGTAATTGTATATGAATATATAACATATTTATGGATGCAATCATTATTGAGTGAGCAAAGATGTTTGTTATTACAATTACAGTTAGTTTTGAGTTTAATTGGGAAAGAGATTGTTTGGGCTGATTTATTTTTTTGTTATTAGAAGAAATTCTTAGTGCTAAATTAGGCATTGCTGAATAAGAAATCCTGATTAAGTTTTTATTGAAAATAGAACTATATCTTTGTGGGCATTTGACAGAGTTTTGTACAATGTTGAAGAATTCCTTAGGTTTATTACTTTAGTTTTACCATCTTGGATCATTTTGATAAATTTAATTGTAATTTTATTTTATTTATATATATATATATATATATATATATATATATATATATATATATATATATATGAACTTGGGTTATTTCTCACACTAACAATGTATACTTAAACCATTCATGTTGTATTTAAAAATTCTTGAAACTAACTTTTTAATATACTTAATCAGCGGTATGCGAGAAACTTCATAATAGTAAACTAATTTTCGTATCCCGTTAAAAAGCGAATTTTCATTAATTAATTATTCATTTTTAAAATGTTTTTTAAGGATGAGTTTCATGTATGCCTTTTGCCTACATAGTTAATAATTGAATTAAGCATTTAGGATGAAAAAGTTCCAGCACAAGTTCCACCAGCAGCCGTATAGCACAGTGGTGAGAAGACTTGACCTTCATTTGGGCGGTCGGGTTTCGATCCTGGCTTGAGGTAGTTGCCTGTCTAGCCGCAGTGATGAGGTGCGAAACAGTACTGTGTGTGGATGACTATATATGTTTTATTTTTTATTACAGTTTTACCTGTTTGGTTACATATGTTTCGGATGTTGGACCATATTTATGATCCAACAGCCTCGTAAAACCTTACAGGTTTTCTGTCAGGTCTGACGAGGCTGTTGGATCGTAAACGTTGTCCAACATCCGCAACATATGTAATCAAACAGATAAAAAGGTAATAAAAAATAAAACACATATTTGCTCTTTAATAGTATTGAGCTCTCTATTCAGGTTTTTACTAATTACCAGTTTTACTAAATATATATATATATATATATATATATATATATATATATATATATATATATGGATACGGAGAAAAGGAGTTATGTTGTCCTCCTGTGTGTCGAAACAGTCTCTGTCAATGTCCTCTTCTAATTTTGTCAACAAACTCGATATGACAGTGTTGACGCATGTATTCACGTAATACGAAATGCAAAAAAAGATTACTGTAAGAAAAACGACTATAAAAAGGAGAGAGAACATGTTCGAGAAGACCAGCATGTGAGAAACGTCACAGTCGTAAAGAGAAGTCACAGGAGGCGAGAGAATGATAAAATAAATATCGTTATTGCATCGACAAATATGAGTTGAAGTTTTTTCATATTTTTTGTCTTCTTTGCTATTGAGACTACAACGTGTTGGTTCCCGGGCAACGTTATATTAAAACTTGAGCTATAAGATATTTGGATCCGTGGAAAAAATCGATTTCTTTTAAGCCAGTAAAAATAGCCGCGAAGGAATAAGCAAAAACATTACAATTGAGTGGGAGTATGTTCAATAAACTAATTACTTCTGCCCACGCACAAATATACATTGATATTTTAAAGTCGCTTAATATTTAACGATTTCTCATCTATGTGTCGATAACTCAAAGAGTAAGGCCTCAGTAAAAGTGCTAATCGTTTTGATTTCGATTCTTGCTGAAAGCATTCAAGTTATTTTTATTAACATTGAAACAATTACTAAATATTCGGTACATGATTTGCTCTATAATAATAAATACGGAATCTGCAATAAGTATACTATCTTAAACATATTGTACCACCGAGAAACGCTGGATGGCTTGGTATTTCAACCTGCAATAATACGTTTTCATAGTTCTGGTCTAATCTGCAAATCAGCAAAGTGGCTTGATATGCCATGCGAGGATTTAAACTATTTGAGTTCGAACATAGACACAACGATTATATTATCCTTTCAGTCCCCACCCCTCAATCCTGCTTTCATTTTATCTCGCAATTACTTATAACGTCACCAGCTGCCTTTCGGAAGAACCCCCTCCCCTCCGCTGTTCTTTTATATCGCAAGTTTCTTAAAACGTAACTAGCAAAAGTCCAGCATAAGATCATTCTTTTCTTTTAAAGGTTGATTTAAAAGAAAAAATATTTTGAACGCTGATGTTATTAAAACTAAAATTCTTTTTTACAGTTTACATTTTGGAGACGGACGTGTTTCTCCGAGATAAGTGACTTCTATATTAATCCTACTTTTATCTTTAGATTCAAATATTAATAACTATATTTCATTTCAGTATTTAATTTATGTATTTCTGTTTTATTAAATGCTACCGTTTATCTCGCCCATAAATGTTTATTTATCTACCAAGTTGATAGCAAAAATAGATTAGGTAATTGTATTCATTTTTAGTTCGTGAGAGGGGAATCTATCACCATACTTTCCCTTAAACACGTCCGTTGGACTTTTATTAAGTATAATACTTAATAATTATTTTAAATGGAGAGTAGAAAACGCATTATTGATGCGTTATCGGCAGCTCTCGTTACTCTCGCTTCTCTTTATTTGTCCCTCGGTCCTCATTTTTTAATGAGTGATTTTTCTGTAAAAGGGAGCAGAAAAGCTGTTTTCTGGGTTGGCAGTATTTTGCGCGAACAGTTGACAGAGATGGTGGAAGATTTCTGTTTCTATGTCTATCCTTGTAGGCATGTCACAAGTAAGGGTGCTGGAGTTAAACGTTTTATATGGGCTGGCGTTATCCGTCTAATAGTCAGGGACCCGAACCTTGGATTAACCACTAAGGCGGCTGTCCTATCAGAAAGTGCAAAGTACTGGGGCTGCCGTATTGCCATTTGGTGAATGGATTCTGAACCATGCAGTAGCTTCTGGTGGGGCCTCTCGATGCCATACTAGTGGGTAATTGTTACGGCTTTACCTTATCATGTTCTACAAAAAAATCTTCGTTTCTTTTTCCCTCTTAGTTTCCCTCTCTGTCCTGCTCTAAGCAAATCTGACGACCTAGTCCACAAATTCCAAAATTCCATTATGAAAATTTTCAAGAAAAAATACACGATTAAACCCGATTCTCCAACTTCCAACGTAGACCCCCACTACCATGTCTCCTTCTCCAACATCAGGGGTCTACGTTCTAATCTTCCAGAGGTTGAAAGCCAATTACAGAACACTAAACCCGACCTTATATTTTTAAGTGAAACTGGCGTTGGACAAGCTATTTCCCAAGAAAAGTTCGCAATTAAAGGATACTCTAACATAACTTCTAAATCCGACCCCAAGATCGCCATGGGCATGGAATATGTGCCTATATTAAAGATGGCTTTCCATGTAGTAGGGACATCTACAGAGAAGATCCTATCTTACCTTATATGCGCTTCCGGGTTGCATTAGCTCAGACTACTGCATTTATATTTACTCTCTATCGCACCCACAACAGCGGAATTACTATATTTAAAAGCATATCTGAGAAAATTGACCAATTCCTATCTGCTTATCCTTCAGCTAACATTCACGTATGTGGAGACTTCAATGTTCACAACGTGGAATGGTTGACCCACTCAAACGAGACCGAGGATGAGGGGAGGTTCTGTTATGATTTCCCCATTGCTTATGGTCTCACTCAGATTGTTCACGAACCCACCCGTGTGCCCGACAATGACGGCCAGTATGCGAGTCTACTAGACCTTTTTCTCACAACTTGCCCTGAACTATGTTCAGTTTCTGTTCTGTCTCCTCTTGCATCTTCAGACCACTGTGTTGTATCAGTTAAGATAAAAATGAAATGTACTAAGTCCCCAGACCTACCTCTCCATCGTACAGTATATCGATACACGAAGGCTGACTGGGATAGCTTCCGTACATTTATATCAGATCTACCTCTGCGTTCCATGTTTAAAAAGGATGTGTCCTCTATAGTATCAGACCTGACGGAATGGTTAATTGTAGGTATAGATCGTTTCATACCCTCGAAAAGGTTCCAGCAAAAACCTTATAGCCAGCTATGGTTCTCTCCAGAATGTGCTGCTGCCATTGCGCACATAAATCACTTTTTCCACTGCTTCCAACGTAATAGATGTATGGAAACTAAAGCCACTTTCAAGACTGCCAGCCACCATTGTAATAACGTAATAAAGAACGCAAGAGAGTTGTATGCTCAGTCCGTCAAGTGCAAAGTAGCTGAGCAGCAGCAAGGTTGCCACCAGTTTTGGCAAATAGCAAACAGAATCCTACACAGAAGCGTGTGCTCTATCCCAACTATCATCAATGGACCTGAGGTAATCTCGTTAGAATCAGACAAGAACTTTGCAGCTAATCCTACCCTTTACGACCAACCCCCAATATGTCCTCCTGTATCAGAAAACATGCTATGTGATATACATATATCTGTACGTGATGTTGCCAAGCTAATCAAAAACCTTGATTCCAGTAAAGCAACCGGCCCTAACGGTATGCCAATTATAGTACTCAAAAAAATTCAACCAGAACTAGCGCCCATACTTACAAAACTGTTTAAACGTTGTCTTAAGGAGAATAGCTTCCCAACACCCTGGAAAATCTCATCAGTATGCCCTGTATTTAAGAATTCAGTTGATCGCTCTTCTCCCACGCAGTATAGGCCAAAATGTCTCCTATGCGTCAGGAGTAAGTTGCTGGAATCTGTGTTAAATACAGAAGTAATCAACCATCTAAACAAAAATAACCTTCTTAGTGAAACTCACTATGGTTTCTGTTCTGCTAGATCTACAGCAGATGTGCTTACAGTTATATCTCATAGGATTAGCAAATGGCTTGACGGGGACAACCTTTCTAGGGCAATTGCTCTTGACATATCTAAGACCTTCGATAGGGTATTTCATAAAGGTTTACTTCACAAGATCTCTAGCTATGGTATAGTTGGAAAAGTCTTCTTTATTATTAAATCATTTTTTCTGATAGGTTTATAAGAGTAGTAGTTGACGGGCAAACATCAGAAGCTCGCAGTATTAATGCTGGAGTCCCTTAGGGGTCCAACCAGGGCCCAACTCTCTTCCTGATCTACATTAATGATCTTCCAAATCACATCCTTACATCATTCGTAGACATTTATGCTGATGACACTACCATTTATGGTAGCAGAAGACAGTAAACGACCAGGTTCTCTCCGGTTCTCTCTCCTCTGACCTTGAGCACGTGGTACAATGGGGTAAGGAGTGGCTGGTTACTTTTACTGCATCTAAAACCAAGCTTCTCTCTTTACATCATCAACACTCTGATCCACATCTGGCCTCAATTGAAATGAATGGCTCTCGTCTTCAGGAGACCTGATGTTTTGACAAGCTTCTGGGCTTGGCCGTTACTCCTGATCTTAAATGGAACACGTGCATCAAATCTCTTGCCAAGGCTGCTGGAAAAATGGTAGTATCTTTCTATCGATCCAGTAGATATCTTACTTTTGATGCAGTTCTTTATCTATATAAGAGCCAGGTACGCTCAGGGATGGAATACTGTTGCAACATCTGGGCAGGAGCTGCTAGAAAGGACTTGTCCTGCCTTGATAGAAATCAAAATAGACTTCGTAGCTTTGTAGGAGATGTCCTTTTCTCTTCCCTGCAACCTCTATCTCACAGAAGAGATGCTGCGAGTTTGTCTCTGATGTATCGTTATTTTCATGGAAAGTGTTCGACTGAGCTTCCGTCTATGCCCCCCCCTCGCCAAACTTTCACAAGAAACACTCGTCTAGCTGAAAACACTATCAATAATGTCCCCCACTCTTTATCTGTGCCTAAACCTAAACGTAGATTCCATGAATAAAGCTTCTTTTTTAGAACTGCACGCCTGTGGAATTGTTTTCCGTTTTCCTGCTTTCCGCCTGACTACAATATGGTTGTCTTCAAGTCTAACGTAAACAAGTTCTTGATGAGCCGTTCCATATAAGTTTATAACTAATTTACCGAATTGATTACTATATTGTCCAATTGGCTGCTGTACAGACTTTAACCCTTATCCTCGAATGCCCTCTTGGCCTTGATAATGTGGTGATGTCTGTGTAAAAAAAACAACAAAAACATCGTTATAGAAAGGAAAGATTTTATGGCATATATTTGAACGCTCATGTAGGACTAAAGCTAGGTACAAAAGCAACCTACTTCCTCACAGCCACGCATCAATTGATTAAATAGATGGCAAACTCTTTCAAGGAGGCACACTCATTATATATACGTGTATAATTATAACTAAATATATATATATATATATATATGTGTGTGTGTGCATGTGTGTATTTATCTATATATTTATATGTATATTTATGTATGCATATATAATCACGTTGAAACCTTATTTTCGTTAGATCATCCGAGTATAGTAACGATTAGCCTAATTGCCAGATGGGTGATCACTTGGACATGTTAGTCGCGTTAGTCGCCGAGACGTAGTAATGTCTAAGTTAGTATCTGATGCCATGTTTGAAATTACAGAGAGCGATGCACCCTCAGTCTTCGATAATAGATACATCGAAAAAAAAATTGATGTAAAAACCTTAAGTTTACTTTTGGGGATGTTTCTGGACATTATTTGCACTGATTGAGTTTATCAGTTGTCCCAAATATTCGGGTGATTCTACACAAAAGCGACTACAATATAAACAAATCGTTTTTGTGGATTTTTGTTTACTTAGTTATCTGAACCTTGTAAGTCGGAATTTGACGGGAAAGTCCAGCTTTAATATTTATAGAATTCCGAAAGTAAAATTGATTAACTAAAACCAACGTACCATGTTTATGTGTTAGTAAGAAAATAATATATTACTGGCATTTATGATGTTTTCAGCCGGCGAATCATGGGTTTTCATGAGCATTTTTGTAAATACACAGATTTTTTATTGCAAGTGTGGCAGGAATGAACATTTCATTGTTTATGCTATACACGCACACACACACACACACACACACACACACATATATATATTAGTAGAAAACATTAAGACAATAAAGCCTTAAGATTTAAAATATATATTCAAAAGAAAGAATAAGAATATACTATATATATCTATACGCATATATATATATATATATGTGCATAAAGTTTTTAAAATATATATGGCAATTAAGCCACACAGAATATTCCGTGTTTGATCCTCGTGAATATTCGCCAATCTTATGCGAAGAGTTGTTATCCTGTATTTTAATAAAAACAAATGCTATTTAATTTGCTAGGTAGCCAATCAGCCCCTTAGTTGTAACCGTGCCAATTTTAATCAGCCAATGTTGGACACTTACATGACAAAGGTACAGTTGCTCGTATCGTTATTTTTGGAGAAACATACTTACAATTATCTACATATTTTTCAAATTAAACTTTTTGACTATATAGTCTGAGATAGTTAATTTCCTTGAAAACAAATAAAATTAAATGAAACTGGATTCTATATCTAGATTCTGTTATCCCAATATTAATGAAACCCTTTTACAAGATTTTTATTGTGGAAAATGTTTGCAGCTGCGTATGTGTAGATTTTAAAGTTCTCTTTTACAGAAAGCTACAAAGAATTATCATTAAAAAGTATACACACATTTCGATGAATTATATATATCAACATTTTGGGGTTTTTTTTGGGGGGGAGATCTGCACTTTATAAGCTATTGAGAACATTCTACTAGAAAAATCTACCATGTACATCTCTATACAAACAGTTAGAACAAAGTCAAAGGAATTATTACTATATATATATATATATATATATATATATATATATATATATATATATATATATATATATATATATGCATAATTAATTGGTGATAGCGTTCTAACATAGCGCGGAAAAGCGCATGCTAATGCATGATGAATGGCGTCACCAGTAAGAACAAAAGAGACGTAAAAAAGAGATCGTGTTAGAGACGACGTAACGTTCGGGATAATATGTGGAGTGTGAGTGACGTTTAAGAGCTACATATGTTGTCCCCTTTACGACTGCGGAAACCAACTAGAGGACTGATGGACGAAAACGTATTACCTAGTGGTACGAACCCATACACAAGTTGTGATTGCTACAAAGCTAAAGATTAAACAGCTAGATAACACGCAAATAATAATAAGAGAAAATTGTAAGCGGGAATTTTTTCTCTCATAACAAGACGCATGGCTACTTAAAACTGCCATATCTGCAGGGATATTTTTATTGTGTAATCGTCTGTTTGCCAAAAACATTCTTTGGAAGTGAATATTAACTAGCAACTTCCTTGATGGAGAAAACTGATGAAATTCTTAATTTCCGTTGTCAGGTAGAATGCTGCATGATTGTCACGTACATTATATTAAACGCTTATCTAATATTGTTTGCTAACATAATGTAATGCGTTTGTCAATGAAGATTTTAACAAGTGTAATAGTTCTATTTTATCTAAATAAATATTTAAACACTTAAGAAAATGTAAACAAAATCTTTATTACGCTCTCAAACGTCTCATAATCGGCGACAAATTGAAAAATTCTATTCTTTCGTTGGATTGGTCCGTTTATATCGATTTTATTCTTCATTTCCGTTGTCATCAATTAAGTTGCTCCAGTGTTGATGACTTTGCTTTCCTCATTCATGCATCATGTTCATGTCATTCGATCGATACACGACACCATCATGCTGAAATTTTGACAAAGTCCATCTTCTCTTTTCTTCCACTGTTAACCCCCATTACAGGCGACATTATTAGCTAAACATAAAATAGAAATTACTTGAGACTTGTATCCAGTCATAGCTTACTAGCCATGGATAATCAACAGCGTGAATTCAATGAAGAGTGCAGTTCCAACTCGCGTGTAGTTTCCCTAGTTCCAGATATAAAGTTTAAAGTTTGATAAGTCACGAATTAAGAAGGCCAGATGTTTTATCTGATGAAACCTTGGAAAATAGAAATGCATAAAAGATCATAATAATAGTTATTTATTTATTTGAGGACTTTTATCCTCATCTTCATAGTTGCTGTCTTTCTTGAGGTGATTCATTTGCCGAAACGTGGTGAAACAGCGACAACTATAAAGATGAAGATAACAGCACGCAAATAATAAAATACACAAATTACTCATCTCCAAAGAATCCACTAAAACCCATATATATCAAATGATAATACTAGATTGAATCTATTTCCTTTTCTCCTCGTCTGTCTGGTTTTCCGCTTGTACGTTTCACTTTCACTACAGAGCCGAACTGATTGAACTTCTGTAATGAATCTTTGTGATGACAAGGTGTTGAAAATTAACATTAATGTACCTGTACAATGCACAGTCAGAGATCAATAAGGATTAATATATAGTATTATTTAATGACGAAATGATCCAAGATTATCCATAACCAACCACTACGAAATCAACATGCTATAACTTTAGCGTGTTAGTAGTGAGCTAAGAAGTTTAGTTCAAATTCCAAAACTTAATCCTACTTCAAAGAAATATTAAGCGTTGCGATGTATATGATCGGATTTGCTATTAAAAAATAACTTATAATTCTTTTGATTATTCGAATTATTCTAATTACTGAAAAGTAACCATCGATGTCATTCACACAATGTCAAATCCTAATCACAGACACGACCTTCTTTAATTGCTCTGGGTAAATTCTTGTGTGTAAATGAACGACAACAATCCGTTTCTCATAGAAAGATAAGAAAGTAGCGATTCTTTAGTAGATCGAATTACATCCCATGCTCTAAGGAATGCCTTTCCTGATTTGAGCATCTCGTAATGCAAACTAAATTTGAGCATCTCGTAATACAAACTAAATTTCTACTTAGAGCAATCACTAATTTCTGTCTTAAAAGGGCAGCTTAAAAAGGAAGCATTGCTTCTTTATCGCCTGAAGCGTTTAAATCTAAATCGATATAAACTTATAACGGAGTTGAAAGAATTACTGATCACGTCATAAAGTATTTCCAAATGCACGATGATATTTGACACATTAAACGCTCAAAGTATCTGCAGCAAGCCAAAATGATCACAAGTATTCTTTGATTTTTTTTTTTTTGTATAAATTACAACTATCGCATGAAATGATACTAGGCATAACTTACATATTTAAACTATATAAAATATGCGTAAACTTATTTTTAATTTTGCAATGTGCGACATTTTTATGTTGGCAAACTGCTCTCCATATCTCATATATATATATATATATATATATATATGTATGTATGTGTGTGTGTGTACAGATATAAATGTGCGTATATGTGTGTTTAAAATTGTGTATATGCATTTATGGCAACACGTGAAAGACCAACAATGACGAAGCTCTTTCTAATTTTCTCTATTCTGATCTTCAGAACGTGGGTTAATTGGAAAATGGTGGCTGGTAAATTTTAATGCATCAAAAAACTATACTTCTTTCATTTTTTAATAATGGCTCTTACCCCCATCGCTTCCTAATTAGAATAAATTACTCTCAATCGTGGGAAGCGCCATGTTTTAACAAGCTTCTGGGATTACCCTTGACTCCTGATCTGAAATAGAACACATACATCAAATCTGTAGGCAAGATCGTTAGAAAAAATGTTTGTTTCAATCTACCGATCCAGTAGGTATCTCACTGCCAATGATTTCCATTATCAGTATAAAAACAATGTACGTTAAAAAAATAAGCTGCCTATATAGAATTCGAAACCGACTTCGATTCCTAGTAATCGATGTCTTTTTCTATTCCATACAAATTTTTTCCAAACGTAAGAGACGGTGCGAGCCTGTTTCTGTTCTATAGTTATGTTCATAGCAAGTGCTCGTGTGATATAAACTGTACTGCTGGACTGATTCCCTTTTTAATACAACCTGGTAGCTTTCAAATCTGATGTAAACAGTCACGGAAGCAAGCTGCCAAGGGTAGTGGGTGTCACACACAACTCGATATCCAACTTATAGGACACGAATAAGCGATATATACTCACATTTGATCGTGTTTTAATTTACATATGTTGAATTTAAGCATTTAAACCATTCGTATTTCTGTAATTGGAAAGACGAGTTTTTCTCACTTTAGTAGTACTTCGCGTATCAATGGAAAAAAGAATGGCGGGTTTTTTCCTTATAGTTAACTCGATATCAGAGGAAAAATAAACGACGAATTTTGTTTTTTTGTGTATGAAATGGTATTCGGCAGTTAAGAACTTGAATTTCAACACTTCATTCTTAAAAGTAGATGTAATAGTGGTTTTATTCTTATCTACCAAGTTCGGTCCTAAAAGTACTCTTTATAATTTTACTCTTAATAATTGTACTCTTAATAATTGTACTCTTAATTATTGTACTCTTAGTAATTGTACTCTTTATAATTGTACTCTTTATAATTTACTCTTAATAATTTTACTCTTAACAATTGTACTATTAATAATTGTACGATTAATAAAGAGCTATAAATGTTGCATACACACATCCTCGTGATAATGAATATAATTCCGAAGGATCTCTCCAGTTATATAACTTCTGACGAATTCACCACAAAATACGCCTATGAATTGGCTAATTATTTTTTTAAGTCGTCATCAATTATGAAGCTTTTCTTCTTATAAGGCTAACATAATATCACTAGAATGGATTCAATTGTAAGTACTTCACAAATTCGCCAAAATTACAAGCAAATGAGGTTTTACTGTACGTTGCCATTTATCGCTCCATGTAAGCTCTGGGTCACAGTGTTCGTTTTTTATGTTCATTAAATCTCCATTGTTATATAACTGTTTTCTCGTTTTATTAACCGTGAATATGTGTTTATTAACGTAAAGTAAGTTTTCCATATTATTATTTATCTGAACACGCTACATTAACGTTTTCTTTTAATGGTATTCTTAAAACACGAACCAAGACTTTGTCTAAATCACTGATAGTTTTATGTAGGTTTTGGTTAAAAATGTATGCTAGTCATGAACAAAGGAGTAAGTTCAATCTGCTCTCAACATAAGATGACTATCATTTCAATAATACTTGATGTTTATTAGTAAATGTCGGTTTCAAATGTTCTACTTGTTTACAGATAGATTAAAGTATATTTTTATATGTTCTTTTGAACAAAAATATCACTTAATAATTATCTTGAAAATAGCAATATAAACAAAAATTACGAAATCTTATCAAGTAGAATATCTATTAGTTTTTTATGCATATATATTCTGGTAAGTATCGATGGCCGATATTAAAGTCGCGGAATGCAAAAACAATACGAAAAAATCGAAATCGTTTATTGCCTTTGAATTAATGAACGTACCTTTAAATACTTCGCAAAGATGTTGCCGTTTATAGCGTTCGATATCTGTACATTTTATCACAGAAGATTGTAAGCATGGCTTTTCCACCAAAGGGTTTCGTCCTTGCATCCGTTGGAGTTGGGGAATTTAAGAGCTTCCGCTACATTGGCTATGCTTAGATCTCTTGATCATAGCTACTGGCCTACGTTTCTTTTTGTGTAATCAGTTCTTGCGGAACTTATATTGGCAATCATTTTTGAAATCTGTAAATTCATCTCCAAATACCTGGCACATCCTAACTTCTGGAAAGGTGTCAGCACTATGAACATCTTTCTGTTGCACAAAATTATATATATATATATATATATATATATATATATATATGCAAAGCACATGAATGATAGCGTCTACAGACCCTGTTACAGTATTGAATTTTAAAGTTATTTGGCGAATATCCATTCCTTGATCTTCAAAATGAAAACCTTCAATTAATTGACATTCATTGGGAAATATCGGCGACCAGTTCTGGAATCTATTTATACAGACCTTCAACCGTTTTTTTAATTCAAAATGTCAGCGACGTACACGTTCAAAGAATAGGGCATCATTACAATACGTTTCTACCATTTCTTCAAGCTTTCTGTGAAGTATTTTTCTTTTCAAATCCAAAATCAAGATCACTATCTGACACTCCACAAACTCAATTACACAAATAACTGAGTTCAACACGTGTGAATTTGAAATGGCAATTAGTTCAGACTATAATGCTCCACCTACAATATATACATATAAATCATTTCACGTGCAATATTTTATCGAGGTAAGACAATCGAAAGTGAATAAGCGGCGTTATTTATTCAACGCATCTCATACGTGGTTTGATGTTATTTAGAAAGTTCAGTCGTCGAGTAAGAAAACAGTATCTTAAAGCAAGCGTCATTATTCGAGTGCGAATCAGTTAGGAAATTTGCCAGACACTGCTTACCTAGTGAAAATGCTTCAAGTTAGACTGGCTTAGAATAAAATTTCACCATGGGGTTTTTCTGATTTTCCCGATATTTTCGGAGAGAACGCAATTATAAAGCCCCGGCATCTTATGAATATTCAGATAATTTTCGGACACATTGGGGCAATCCATTAATTTGCAGTTAAACGAAATTGATTACCAATGAATTGGAAGAGCGACATTTGCTGCTGAATAAAGGCGTAAACCGCTACAAGCACATCTCCTCACGATTGACGTTACAAATCAAACCAACGCAGTAATTAATTATCTCGTATACATCGTTTAAGGAATCCCGTACGACGTAGAAAATGTGTATGTAAGGTGTGATTATTAACGAATGTCCTCAAGCGTTGCATTTCTCATTAAGTGGAAGGTTGGATCCGTTCTTATTAAGACAAAAACCTGCATCATTAGCGTAAAACTGCACCGTGAAATAGATCCTAGTAGAATGACTCTATGTACCATAATTTATATAGAAAAATATATATTTATATAAAAATTGTATTGATTGAAAGTCTGTCTGTAACGAACACGTCTGAATATGTTTTAAAAAACATTGGCAAAAGTAATATATATTTCATTTAGGTCAAAAAGGTTAAATAATAAAACATGGATAGGTAATAAGATTACAAGTAAGCATTGTCCTATGATATCCGTGAGAAAAAAAGTTATTTTATTGATTTCGGAGTAAAACCAAATATGCTCGCCAGTATAAATATATTCTATATATGGCTATATATAATAAAGTTAACTTCTTTTTGTCTGTCTGTGCACGGATAGGCTCCTATATAGTTGACGATTACACAAAACTGACCACAATGATAGAATCGAGAACAAAAACAGATATGTTACATTTTGAACAGTAATGGTTTATAAAAACTGTAGGGTCAGTCTACGCGCCTAGCCCAAAAGTGTGGAAATAAAATTTAAAAAAAAACTTTTACAACGGTGTTCGATATAGATGCGCATAAAATACTTTGATAAGTATGTTTCAGCTTGAAATGGGATGGTATAATAAAACTGTGTGGTCAGTGTTCGCCCCTAGCCTCTTGAGAATTGATATATCCCACAAAGTTTAACAATGACTTTTGATATCTATCCGAAGACGTATACTTCGATAATTATGTGTCACTTTGAAGAAATATGGTATATTAAAATTATGAGAGGTGTAACTGGTTTTCATAGAATGTTTTCTTTTTTACTAAAATATAGTTTAAGAAAAATAAGTTATTTGTTATTCCTGTGGAAACCAATTTAGGTAACCGAAATAATATTTAATCAATATGTAAATAAGTTATGAAAAAAATGAAAGAGTTAAAATATTTTATATAATTGTCTGTCTTTGTATTCTTGCCCCCTTTATGTAACTGCTTTGTTTAATATCGACGTTATTTAAAGGCGTTTAGTTTAATTCCTCCACTTTTGTCATAAACTATTAAAAAAATGTTGGTCAAAGCTTATTTCAGTCACAAGTTGTTTCGAGAATACTATCAAACAAATTATTTTACTTAAACTATATTTTAGGAAATAACTATGTATATTTTACATGGCAATTCATTTAAAATTATTAACTAAATGAAAAAAAATTAATAATTAGGTAGATAGAGTATGCCAAAGTAAAAAAGTCGATTTTATTACATATAAATTAAGATTGTGAGAGCAAGAATTACCTCACTCAAAAAAGATTTATTTTCTCTGACTGACGAGAGTGAGCAGATACTTAATTTTTAATTATTCATTAAAAATTTTAGTTCAAATTATTTTTCCTATGATAAATATTGCACTCCTAATTATTTAACACTTTATTTTCACATATTTGTTAATGATTTCTTAAAAATTTCAAACGTAACGTAATGGCATTTCTTTACTTTTCGCATATATGTTTATAGGTTGTTTTAATAAAACTTTATTTTTCTAACTAAAAATAATTTAAAAATAGAAAGAAAAAAAACAAGTTTGGGTTATAGTTTTTTCATTACATCTTACATCAATTTAAAAATACTTCAAAACATGTTTCATGTATGGATTTTTATGCGTACAATTTTATGATAGGAGAAATTTTTTCAATCATCTTAACAGAAGTCAAAATCTCTTCCATCCGTATACAGTTGATAGGTTTGCAAAAGTTAAAATAAACAATCTTTTATATACCAAAGCGTATTAAAATAAGCTAAGAGCAAATTCCTACACACATCTAAAAATTATATAATAACTATATAGGCCAGATATGCGTTTTACTTTCTAGCTTCACAGGTAGTTTACGATATATGCACGAAAAGACCTATAATGCAATGGCTTATTTCAGAAATTATTGAGAATCAGATCTGTTTATAACATTCCCTTAAAATTCTAAATGGAAGGCAATTTAAGATGAACTCATCCCTTGGACAAAAAGATATCAATCGACAAGATCTATTGGCCAGAGTGTTTCGCCTGAAGATAATCAAAGTGATGAATTTAATAAACAAATAAGAAATATTTGGCACACTACGATGCTACATGTACACAATTAAGTGGCAAAAACGCTTGCCTCATGCGCATGTATTGTTGTGGCTTTACAGAAAAATAAACTCCCCTTAAATTTATTCCATTATATCAGCCGACTTACTTGATATAAACAAACTGATCCAACATTAATTGAAATCGTAAAGAATCAGATACGCCTTGTGGTAATATCTATAGAAATTTACCTAGCATGGTTGATTACCAATGTACAAAATATAACCTAAAACTTTCCACTTGAAACTGAGTTTAGTGAGGATGGTTATCAGTCTTATAGGAGAAAGACGCCTAAAGATGATGACTTTAAAGAGATTGTTCGAATATTTGAAGCTTACAATAAGTGCATTGTACTTTATCTTTCCTTTCTTCCAAAGACATGCACTGCTCACATCAATGATGAATTCAGCAATTTCGTGAAATCTATCAAATATGTTTGCAATTCGCATCAGTCAAAACAAATATGATGTAATTAATCACTACAAATTAAAATTTACAGCCATGTTTTCCTTACAACAAATGTTAATAATAATTTATCTATCTATCAATATATCTATCTATCTATCTATCTATCTATCTACCTAGATAGATAGATAGATAGATATATAGATGGCTATATATATAGATAGATAGATAGATAGATAGATAGATAGATAGATAGATAGATAGATAGATCATGCGATTTCGTTAGAATACGACAAAATTGAATTCTTCGCCAAAAATTTTGCATCAAACCCAGCACTATGCGATCAGGGTCCCTTACCTTTTGAATCTATTTAAAAGACTGAATATAATATGAGAGCCAAACATATAAATGTTGCCACAATCATCAATAACCGTGATGTAATTTAAATTGATTATATTTAGATTAAATATAAGTTCCATAGAAATCTAATAATGTTGTTTTACTTAAAATAAATTAAACATAATTCACTAGTTGTACTTACTCATGGTCAAAATTTCAGAAAGATCCGCCTCATTGTTCATAAAATAATAGGTGACAGGAAGAGATGTGTTACCCCACATTCGCATCAGTCAAAACAAATATGATGTAATTAATCACTACAGATTTAAATTTACAGTATATATTCCAATCATCATTAAAATCACTTTGCATTTCAGTGTGAATAATTTATTCACTTACAATATTAAGCACACGCCTTATGGTTTTCTTATGATGTTCTTTCAGCAAAATTTAAACATATGGTACATTTATTTAAAGGCGTTATTACTGTATATTTAATTAAACAAATTTAACCTAAATATTGTTCTCCTTACCCACTGTTGCGTCCGTACAATATTGAAAAAAAACGTAAAGATTTTCGAATTTTGTCAGATTTGTCAGGTGAAAATATTTTAATATACTCAAATCATTTTGAAATCTGAGATTTTTTTTTCAAATTAGATTAGCCTTTATTGCATATCTATTATTGCATACAGTATCTATTACAGTAAATTTAAATTTGAATCAGTGGTGTCTGAATTTTGTTTGTGCGTCACTCTTATGAGTGGCGCAGCATATCATAAAAATCTACGCAACTTATGAGAATATCTCAGAACTAACGCATTAATAACACTTTTCCAAGAGATACATTACTGAATTCGCATGCATAAACACAACAAAACCGTATATATATATATATATATATATATATATATATATATATATATATATATATATATATATATAGATGGATAGATAGATAGATATAATTATTTTTAATCAGAAACAAGCCTCATTGCAAATTCAGTAAAATTTAAATGTAAGAAAACGAAGTGACTTTATTCTTGTCTGTTTCTGTCTTCTCTATTTCATAGTCTCTATTTCCTCTGCTTTACCTATTCTTTTCTCCGATCTATTTCTTCCATTTCTGCCCCCTCCTATCTCTCTCTCTCTCTTTCTCTCTCTCTCATATTCTCTTTTCCTATCCGATTTTTTCTCTTTTCCTTCCCTGTAATGTAACGGCTAAGCAGTTTAATAATCCTTTTAATTTTCTTTTCTTTACTGATCTTAAGTGTCGATAAAAAAGACAGAGAGAATGTAGGGAGGCTGATAGACACATTGTAGGAATTCTTAAAGACGAACTAATTCTAGTTAGACTTAGAATACGTGGTTTCTTCCAAATTAGTCTTGGAGTATGTTTAAATCTGTGTTAATTTTTGCATTAGATATTATTTCATATTAATCCCTAGAAATCCTTAACTGTGCGTCGATAAGATATCATAATAGTTAGCTCGTTGCACTTTATCATACCACAAGAGTCCATAACAAATTTTAAAAAAAAACAGATACGGAAGGAAGGATGATGGAATTGGAAAATATCAGAGTGCTAGTTAACAAAACGTACATCGCCTCCGTTCAATTTCGAAAGACAATGGATACCCTCTGTAAGGATTGCTACGTGCTTAACTGTGAGGAAAGTGTTGTGCAATCCCCAACCACGCATCTCCTGAACTGCTTCAGACTAGTGTCTAACAGAAGTGTGGGAGGCTGGAAACAATGATGAGATTAGCGAAAAGCACATACAGAATTTAGTACTTCCAAATAGCTGCTGATATACTATTGAACAGATGAAAGTTGCTAAACTTCGGTGGTTTAACAGGAACATGTGTCAACGTGATTATGCAATTATAGATAGAATATAACTTCTTGGGTGAATTACAAAATGAATTTACTATTAATAATTACAATATCCTTTTATTCAAATATAATCTATATCTATATATCTATAAAAGTGAACGTGTCTGTCTGTGTGTCTCTGTGTGTACATTTGCCTACGTAATAACTCTGTCAAGTTTAAGGCTACTGACTCGAAATTTGATATATAGGGTACTGAGATTTGGAAAAATCTTTTTAATCTGTTTTTGGCCAGAAATTTGGCTGTTAAAAGGTCAAAATTAAACGATTTGACCTTTGAGAACTCTACCAAACTCCTCCGAAAATTTTGGCTATAAACAATAGAAATTTTAGGTATCAATTCTTTGGACATGGACCTAACATAATAACTTTATTTTAGCCCAAAACAATATCATAATAGGGGTCAAAGTTTAAAAAAATGGACTTCTTCGGTTTCTACCAAATTACTCAGACAATTTCTGGTCTAAACATGTGAAATTTTACACAACGGACAAGTTATTTAATCGGTTTGGGTCGAAAATGTTTGTTACCAAGATATAAATGTATGTTTATATGTATATTTGCATGTCTGCCTAAAACTTTTGACAGAGGAAACAGAATTTTACGAGAGCAATATCGTTTTGAAGTCCGACCGTTCAGACGACAAATATCAAAAAACTGGCTAAAAACATTTATATCTTCACCTTAAACTGGGCACTTTTCTACAGGAGGAGGTCACTTTTTTCGCCGATATTTTTGAAAGTCATCCTCTCCTTTCGACTGTTTAGTTTTAATAAAAACCTGCGTCATTTCCGGTTTGGTGGTGGTCGTAACAGCAAAGACGTCAGGTTTTTCCTCCTTCTTTTCCTCCTTCGCCGTACGGGATCGAGCCTGCCTTCCAACTACCACTTTTCTTTTGCTCAATACACAACTCCAAACACCCGGGCAACACCGGGCGGAAATGCTAGCATATATATATATATATATATATATATATATATATATATATATATATATATATATAATAGTGAACGTGTTTGTGTATGTTTCTCTGTGTGTACATTTTCCTACGCAACAACTCTGTCAATTTTAAGTCTGCATACTCGAAATTTGATATAAAGGATACTGAGATTTGGGGAAATCTTTGTGATCGGTGTTCGGACAGAAATTTGGCTCTTATGTGGTATTAAGTGGGTTAATCGTTTATATAGCTTCTATTTTTATTCTTTAAAAAAGGCAAGTGTATCAAGATAAGTGGTGGTTGTGTAAAAATAGAATTATGATTCTAATGAAAAAGTTAAGAAACTAGAGTTGGATTTCTCAGGTAGATGTCGTAAAAGCTGCGTGCCCGTCAGTGTAAAAAGGAGGTGTTGCAATTGAGGAAATGTGACATTTCTTCTTGGGGTGAACCGCCGTAAAGACCTTCTGAGACTATGAATACTATGAAGACAAATTAAATCTCCAAGATGGTTTAAAAACGAATTTTGTTTATTAGCAACCTTGATAAAAGCTGTTTGGAGAATGAAAATAGAGTGAGGCAGAAAAGAGAAAACTGTCAACTGTAACTAAAAACTTTTACCATATAATTCTGTCGACAAAGTAGACATAATATTGAGATTTAAGAACAAACCAGCCGTGCTACAATAATATGCAAATAGTATAAATCTTATCCTCTTTAATACAAGTAAACATATAGGCCGTTGACATAGCGTGAGAGCTTTATAATTTGTGGTAGAATTCGGCAAAATTCTGCTCACTTTTGCATTAAATACAAACCATATTTATCCCTAACTGCGGCCACCAGAAAACTTAGTTTGCTGAATTTATCATGATACACTTTCATAGAAATTTATATCTGATCGGACCAGTAGATATCTTAGAGATTTTATAGCAGATATAATATAATGTATCAAAGCAATATTAATCCTTATAAATCCACAACTGTGCAACCAGTCAGTGCCATAGTACATACTTAGTTACATCTTATCATGCCCAATGTCCAGACAAAATTTCGACCAAATCGGCTCAGTAGTTAGCGGAAAAATCTCATCAGTTAATGATCTATTATACTTATTATACTTATTTACATCAGTAAATGATCTAGTATACTCATTTCAGCTTATAATATCAACGGTCCATGAAAAATTCTCGGCGACATCGACTCAGTAGTTTGATATATAGGAAAACTAAGAGAAACAAAGTATTAAAAAAGTATAAAAAAGATCCATGACTGCATTTTTAATGAGATATAAAACGATTATGTTATATAATTACCATAATTACTTCAGCAAATCTATGTACGGCCTCTTCGTTTTCCATGTATTTATTACGTGCCTGAGCTAAAATTTTAACGCAATCATATCACTGACGCAAATGTGTACGCACGACTTTTTTTTATGAAACCGTAACGAATGTATGGAACCGTCAGATTTCACGGATATGACTTTCGCTCAATGCCGACTGCAGACTAAATAATATTTTACCCCGCAGGAACGTAAAATAATTACTCAATTCTGCAAAATTATGAAAGCAAATATAAAACAACACCAAAACAAATGAGAAGTAGAAACGCAACAAAAATTATAAACTGAATTAAATTTGAGTTAATAAGCCAATTGCAGAAGAACAATTTGTCCAAATTTAAAAATAATATTTCTATTAGATTTTTTTATTATTATTATTATTATTATTATTATTATTATTATTGTTGTTGTTATTGTTATTATCATAATCATCATCATCATTATTATTATTATTATTATTATTATTATTATTATTATTATTATTATTATTATTATTTCCACACAGGTCTTAAAAGATTTCCCCTTGATAATAACCTGTGTCGTTCCCTGGAAGCTGAGTGACAACAAGTCTTCCCATGTTTCCAGTACTCTTCACCTGTTTTGATAACATTTGTAAATTACTTCGCATTATCACAACAACCTCTTACTAATCATTTCTCTCTAGCAGAGGCCTTTGGTCTACACTGGAATTTGAGTGGCAATAAGCCATCCAAGGCCCCAGTTCTCTCCGTACTTGTTCATCGTGTGGCTGGCCACTCTTCTCCTCTGTCTTACTCTTTTTTTGTGGGGGCAGTGATGTGGTAATGGGAGTATGGAAGGTTTCAGATGACTTATCGGTATGCCACTTCAACGTTCTTGGTTCCGTGTCGCGCTTCATGTTTTGCCTCTACAGCAGTTTGTCTGGCCCGCGTATGTAGTTCATGTGTATTAGTCCCTGCATTCAACGGTTTTCCTTAATATTTCAACTGTTTTCATTATTGTTATTCGTTGTATCTTTCCAACCATTCCCTTGATTCCAATATTTTGAATTCTGTTTTTAAAGTTTTTCTACTGCTCCTACTATTATACTAAGTATTTGGACCCTCAGTATTATCCATATCCCTTTCGTTTCTCTGGATAGTTCTGTGGATTTTCTCCATTTTTTTTCCTTTTCTTTGATATTCACCCTAAGGTCAGCTAGGGCAGCAAATTCTACGATTTGACAGGACCTTTCTTTCTTGTTAATTATTACGACATTAAGTCTTCTTGCTTGGATGGGTTTATCAGTGTGTATGTTCATATCCCATAGGATTTTGTGTTTCTCGTTTTCAAGTAGTGTTGCTGGCTTATGTTTGTACCACTTGTCTGTGCGTTCAAGATACAGTTGTTTGCATAATTCCCAGTATACTGGTCTTCCCACTTGATCGGGTCTGTTCGTGTATTCCTTTTGGGTAAGTTTTCTGCATTCCCTTACTATATGGTTTATCATTTCGCCTCTTTGTCTACACAGTCTGCATTTACTGTTTCCTTGTGTTTTGCCAACCAATGCTTTGATGCGATTTATTCGGATCGAGTTATCTGGTGCTGCATCTATTAGTTATTGGCACGGCTTAGTTGTCCTTTTCGCATCCATGTCCAAGTATTTTCGTTATTCTCATCTTTTGTCATCATTATGAATCTTCCATGTAAATGTTTTACTACCCATTTTTTCTTTTCTCAACTTATCCTTTATCTCTCTGCTTTCTGTTTTGTCGATTTTTTCAGTGTCTCTCGTTGCCATGTTTATCCTTTCCGTGTTTTGTGTTATGTATTTTTCTAATTTGTTTCATTGTGTCATGCACACAGTCTTCTACACAAACTAGTTACCCTCCCGCCTTCTATCCCTTTCACCTTGGGTGTATTATTATTATTATTATTATTATTATTATTATTATTATTATTATTATTATTGTTGTTGTTGTTGTTGTTGTTTCATGCTAGCTTTGCTTTTCGAATGTTTTATGTTTCACTTTTATTCTTGAACATCAAATCCTTTTTTTCAGTTTAGACATACAAGCTCTACTTTAACACTTTCATCGTCCCCAACAGGTAAGCTTTTTACAAAACTGGAATAAAGCATTGTTCCGTCTCTCTGATTAACCCATTTTTGGTAGCCTTTCCTAATAGCTAAAAAGGTTCTAATCATAATCATTATTTTGACTTTGACTCATTTACTATTCCATAGTCTTACCCCTTCTTATTTCAGAAATTGATATTTATTTTCCTTTTGCTTTCTCTTGCACTTTGGTATCGAAACGGCATGCTATGTCAATTAAGAGGGAAATTTTCTTGGTTTTGTTTAGAAAACTTGTGTTAGGTTTGGAATGCTAAAAGACCCTATTAGTTAGTATCCGCATGGCCCAAAATAAGTTTATACTCATACCACTACTCATTGTCATCTAATTCCTAGAGTATTAATACACTAGTATTGGTAGCAATAGAGAGAGGAGGAACATCATAAGTAGAAAGAGTAGTAGCATGAGGTGGATATCAGATGTTCGTTTAGTTCTTTAAGCTGTGTTTCATATTTTACCCAGAGAAATAAAATACGTAGTATTGTTTTATTTATTTTTTTAGAATTAAGCTACAAAAGTGTGGAAGACAGGAAGAAAATAAAAACACTGAAGTACAAGAAGCTGCAATGATATTGGCAAGATTTTTTGTGATGGCGATTAAGTAAAGGAGTTTCGAAACAAGATATTCGGTCACATTACACGTAAATGTGTGCATGTAGTATGGGTGGGATGTATGCATTCGAGGAAACGTAGTTATTGAAGTAGAAGACGGTTTATAAAGATGTTGGGTTTGGTGATAATGGATGAGCTGTATTTATGTCGAGAAGCTTCAAATGTAATAAGTTCATTAGAACACATTTTAAAAATAAGCGCATTCATTCGTTAGAAATTCTTTTTCGAAGGACTTTTGATTGGTGCATCTTGGCGTCCAAACTATATGCACTGCAAATGATATGAGATGAGGTTTTCCTTATTTGCGAATGACTTGAAAGGATTCTATATGAACTTTCGTTATTTTCTCTTCTTATTGATTGGTTTATTTAATTAATGAAAAACAATTTAAAGTGAGATGTAAATTGCTTATGATAATCTGATGTAGACACATTGTAATACAAAATTGTGTTAAGTAGAACTTTTAGGTCCCCTATAAGTATAGAAACCCAGTTAATTAAAAGAAACCGGATACGTATAATTTATTTTAAATAAATGTATTGTAAGTAATGCTTGGTGATGCCAGTTTCTACTTGAGGGAAGAAACTCACGCAGTATAAAAATATTAATAGAAGAAAAAAAGCCTTAAAACTAAGAAGTTGACGGTATTCATAAACCCACATTATGATTGGAATATAACTGCGGCAGACTGCGGACGCGCGTATCAAATGCGTACAGATGCAAAATGACGTCATTGGACAAAAAAGTATAAAAAATAGAGACGTTCCAAAAAGGCCACTCAGAGACGCCATAGAGGTAACCATGTCACACATGGTGAAAAAATGAGAAAATAAATGTCGTGGTTACGGAAAATGTCAAATTATTACTTATCCTATACACCTTGCGATGTAGTTTGCTACGGCATGTTATATCTATGCACGTAAATGTGCGTTATGTTGCATAAGCAGTTAAATTTTTTTATTAATTTGTTTGTTTCTTGTTTAGGGCTCCTTTTTAAAATTATTTTTCAAATGACGACATTAAAAAGTAAACAAAAATACGTTTAAATAAATTGAATTTGAAAATGAGCTGGTGAGCAGTCCAGTAGTATTGTATTTCACAAAAGAAACTTTTTTTCACGGAAGTTCCATTAAATTTTAGGTACACAATAGGAAAGACACTTTCTTAAAAGTATTGATTGCTAAACGAGTTTTACTCGAACTATTTTACAGGATAGGATGCAGATATTAAGGCTAAGCTTAACTCCATCCATGAAAATAACGATGGAAAAGAAACAGACTAGCAACGTTGCTGTGTGAGAATATGAATGCAGTGTAAAATGAGATACGTGTTTATTTGATTTTCGAGTAAATTCTTAATTCTATCAAAGCAATAAAGATTAGCTTGAGATGCACCAGATGTGATAATAGCATTCCATTTTGGGGCATATCGGACACTTATATAAATAATTACGTCTGGCTTTCATCTGTTCTGTCTAGTTGCTTAAACAATATATTACAGCATAATAAACTATTAAAAAATGTGAACACAACTGTCAGGTGCATGTATCGCGAGAATAAAAATACTGAAAGAACTCGGGTTTACAGCTAGATTCTTTTAATGTACATATGAAAGGAAATAATGCAAATGGTTGATAAGGTAGGGCAAACAACTCAGAGACAACATCGAATCACAGATTTGTTTGTATTAATTACGATTTGAGTGTAGAGCATTTCCCCCTCTAGTCTTTTCAGAATTGCACAATGCCCATTTAGATCTAAGACACATATAATAAAATTGTCTACTACAGTTAGAATAGCCATTATGGAAGATGTGTTTACTTATAGCTACACATAAGAAGTAAAAAATTCTTAAATGTTATAGTAGCTAAACGAGCTTTTACTATGCAGGTTTTGTGCCGGGAGTAATATTTGAATTCAGTCGAGCACATATGAGAATAACGGTGGAGTAGAAAAGACTAACAACGTTTGACTTGTGTAAAAACAGAAGGCGTAAATAAGGGGGATCTATCTTTGGTAGAATGCTGAATCCACTGTTTCATCTTTTACAGGAAATATATCAAATGTAAATTCAACTAAGGAAAACTTTTCAAGCTGAATTCAGGAATTTAACAAACCGAGATCCCACCGCTAAGGAAAATTAATAAGTCCCCAAATTCGTCAAGTGCATTCATATTTGAGACCGCTAAAGATATTATATTGTTAAGGCAAATAGAGCGTAGAGCATTAAGTAAGTTTACCAATATTAAATTAAAATAAACACATTTTAATGAAATCAGACGTTTAGCAATCCTTCTTTAGGTTTTGTAAGAGTATGTCATTATAGAACGTACTTGATTGGGTTTAGGGTGTTCTTAATCTATTGTGATAATTTTTTTCAACAATATATTTCTCTATTAGCAAACAAAATCAAGTGTTTAATAGAGGTAGTATCTGTAATATGACTTGGCACCACCTTAGAGATTATAACACATGCCCACTATAGATACAACTGGCATTAATTATTTTTTAATTATCTACCATTGACAACTTCAAACTAATTTCCACAAATATATTTTCTCTGCTCATTTTTAATATTGTTTATTGTCTTTTTACAACTCTCTCGTCGGAAATCAGGAGTGAATTCAATGTACAAAGTCGCAAAGTCATTACAAGTCACAATTTAGAATTCTGGCTGTTGATATGAACTGTAAATTCGCAAAGCATCCTTAGTAATTTCAAATAAGAGAAAATCGATTTCTTTTGAATAACAAGACGGAAGAGATTAGTTGAAAGATAACGGTTACGCTTAGAGTGAATTAAAAACCCGCTAATAAAACACCATTCAAGAAAAATGTGTAAAGAATAACGACGATTTGTCGCACCAAAAATACAGATTAAATATTCCGAAATGGCTATTTATCTGTTTATCATGAAAAAAAAAGTATAAATATGCGGTCAACCAAATAAAAGGTAAATTTAGTTCAAAGATCAGGCAAGACTGATAAAGTTGTAGTCTGTTGAATAAACATAAGATGCCAACATTAAAACATAGATTGGGTTCATTTCCATAGATCTTATTTTGAATGCGTAACATTTTCATTTGATCGCTAGATGCGCCAATAAGTAACCTTCACACTTCTCCGCCATACAACCATTTTACAACGACGAGTAAATAGACAAAGCAAAGATATCAATGTGTTTTATTTCACTATATTAGACGAAACGTGACTCATTGGATCAGTCATTATTATATATCTATACTACGAAAATGTACGAAACTTTTCTGTTAATCACTCTGCTGTCACCATCTAAAAAACTCGTATCAAAGATTAAATGATAGATTATTATGTCAAAATAGGCCTATTTATACATATCTTCTACATCTTTTCCTGCTCTTCCTTTCTCTCTCTTACTTACGCGCGTTTGCTTATTTGTTTCTATTCCCTCTTTTCATTTTCGTTTTTTATTCTTTTCATTGTTGATATAATTCATTTCCTCCAACCACTTTGCTCTTTATTACTTGTTATTTACCTTAATTGCTCTTACGCCTACCATATTAATCATTCATACACATCTTCAATGGATGTGCATACTGTTTGTGATGTACTAATATACTTTACCTCTTTATCCCTTCATTTACTCTTTCTCTATTATATTCATTTGTTTTCTTTTTGTCTCATTATTTTTTAGTATTTGATCAAAGGTTATCTAATATCTTAAATTTCAACTAGAAACATATGAGAAAAATCAATGCAACCAATGAAATAATTTGATTCATTCGATATGTCATTCGCTATTTATTCGTCTATTTTTATCCTATTTGTGAGCATCTAAAATGCACATGTAATATTGTAAATGGGTTGTTGTTTATGTTAATAATGATAATAATAATAATAATAATAATAATAATAATAATAATAATAATAATAATAATAATAATAATACGAAGACGTGCACATAATATATTATTTTTGGATTAAAAAAAAACCTTTCAATTAATGTTAGACAATTATGAAAGAAATTAACTCCGAGAGGAATTAGTTTTAATTTGTTTCATTATCTATCCTTAACAATTCAATTAAATTCATCGATTGTTTTTAATATATTTTGCCAATGTATTAGAGCAATACAGATTGGTTCCACTCTAATAGGGAAGAACTATTATCGTACACAAAAATTTAATTGAAATATTCAATTAAAAAATTATTACTCAACAATTTCACTTTTATTTCGTTTTAGTTTCATTCAGTTTATGAGAGAGTTTGCTGCTTTAATATTCCATTTCAGTTTAGTAAAATTAGTACAACCAGATAAAATGTTTTATAACAATTTTAGATGCGAATTTTTTTTTCCTTTTTCTAATTAATTTCAGATTTGAAAATCGCTCATCAGAGAAGGATTCCTTAAGATTTCTGATAAAATAGGAAAAGGACTAACAAACTTAAGAACTCTTTCTCTGGTGAGGGATTTGTAAATTCGAAATTAATTAGAAATAACAGAAAATAAAACTCTTTTTACGCATCTAAAAGGGGTGTTCTAAGACAGTTTATTTGTTAAATATGTATTTTTCATTTAAAGATACTTTTACTTGACCACACATTTCAAAATTATTTTCAGTTTATATATAACGCAGTTTATATATAACGCAGTTTATATATAACGCAGTAGCTCAGACTTCCAATTGTTTCTAGATCGAGACTTGTAAAGTGTTCCATAATAATTTACAATTTATCCACGGATTATCAAAAGCAAACATTCACTTGAGGATAAATTTTATTGAGTTTTATATATGTATACAGTGAAACATAGGTGAGATTAATAACAACGAAATCGATTATATAAGAAAACAGCTAAACAGACATTTGTTAACTTTAGGTGTGAAATGAATAATAAAAAAAAAACTAGAGAAATTAAAAGAGAAAAGTAATCGCTTCAAATTCCTAAATAGGGATTCTCAAATAATCAGGAAAAGGTGTCAAATTTAAATTCAACCAAGGGAAGATTTTTCAGGCCTGATTCAGGAATTTAACCAACCGAGATTTATCACATGTCTAAAAAATTAATAAGATCGTAAATGCGTTACGTGGGTACATATTTGAGACCGCGAAAGCTATTTTGTTGTTAAGATAAACACGATGTAAAACATTAAGTAAGTTTGCCAATGTAAAGTTAAAATAAATAGAATCATTTAATGAAAAAGTATAGCAAGTGGCAAAATAAATTAAAACTAATGTTAGTAAAATGCTATTTTATAGATGAATCGATGAGCGATCTCGATACGCTTGAGTTCGCGGATGGGGTTTCTAGTTACATGACTTAAACCAAGTTTTAACCGCCAACAGGGAGCGATGCATCCGATTTTAAGCTGATGTTTGTGAGTTCTTTTTAAGTGACATGGTGTTTAAATTAATTTTAAAGGTTACTGTTAGTTTCTAGAACAACATTCCATAGAATTCCTCCATAACCAGTCGGGTTACCTAATCGTAGATCTATTACCCTCATACAAGACGACACATACAGTCATGCATCAAAGTCTACCAAATCCTGGTTGATGAAAAAGGATTCGTTGAAAATGCTCTCATGAACTCACCTTCAAATAGCTGTGTTGCGTGAATCCCATTAAGAAGTTCTAGAGCATCCTAAATGTTTATATTCATTCTTTATGGAAGGCAGTTGAATGGCATTTATGACATCTAGGATGTATTTATGATGCTGCAAACAACTACTCAGCAACTAAAATTTAAGTTGTTGGAAATAAGCTGAAAAATGTGATTGAAAATTCGCACTTGTGTGTAATAAACGTTTGGATGCTCTTTTTATTTTCTATTAATTCAATTTCTAGTTTTAAAATAAAATGTTTCCATTTTTTTCTTTATAAAGTTGACGAAGTCATTCTAAGATGTATTCATATAATGTTATTACATTATTTTTACAATGCATGAAAATACTGTATGATAATGTAAACGTATAAAATAAAGAGCTGAAAATGAACAACACACAGTGAAACTAGTCTATATCGTGAACTAAATATTTTTCCAACCAATAACAATAATTTTCTCTAATACTAAACATCTAAGTTTATAAAATTGATTAGAATTTAAACTGCACTATAAGCTTTCAAACATTAAAGGCGCAACTCTTTATACCAATTCCTCACTATAATATAATCTCATTACGCAGATTAATATTACCTGTGTACGTACATGATTAATTTTTATTTGATTAACGGGTAATTGTGCATTGTTAGGGTAAATGATTGCAATAAGTTTACTAAAGTTTTTTTTTTAAATGGGGGTCAATAAGTTGTTTGATTCCATCGTAAAAAAATTTACGCAATTTTTAATTGGACATCGGATATTCTCCGAATGTTAGTTTATGCGATTATTTTAATTTTTTCCTTGGTTATTCTTCGATCTAAAAATTAACATTTTTATATTTGCATTTTTTATACATATACGCATTACAGAAAACATTTTCTGAATATTAAGTTCTTATCAAATCTTTTTTAGTTTTACATATAAACGTCCTACATTTTCTAGAAGGGAAGCTATATAATCAATTTGGATCAATATTAGGATAACCTATCTAGTCAGAAAACGTCGTTATATCCCATGGTTCCAAAGTGTTCTGTTTGGTGATTTAAATCATTTTCTAACAGATATTCTTCTAGCTACAACGTAGAGAATAGTAAATTACAAAAGAAAGGCAAAATAACAATTTTAATTTCAAGGTCATTTGAATAATTTAATTAATTTTTGAAAGGTTTTCGTTTGAAGCTTTTCTATTTTTATCGTAATTTACTGATGTTTAAAAATGCACGTATTAGAGATGCAAATGCCATTTTTTAAAGATAAATGTGGCGGACAAATGCAATTTCTGTTTCAATCTCAAGGTTAAAAGGTAAACGTAATTTCTTTTTAAAAGTAAATCTGACAGATAAGAGAGCATGTTATTTGAAACATACATATGACAGACAAACGTATTTTTAATGCCAAATATAAATATGACAAATATATTTTCTATTTTAAACAAATAGAAAACTGCATGTAAAGATTAAAGTAACAAAACATTTTTAATTGCAAACATAATCGTGGCTAAGAACGCATATTTATTTAAAAAAAAACAAGTGTGATGGGCATATGGATTTTCTATTTTAAATATAAATTTAACAGAAAAATAAATGTCTATTTTAAATATAAATTTAACAGAAAAATAAATGTATATTTTAAATATAAGCGTAAAAAACAAAGAAGAGTGTTTTCATACGTGAGGTTGACAGAAAGCACATAATCTATTAGAACATACGCGTGACACAAAAAAGCATTTCATCAGTTTAAGCATTAACGTGACGGAAAACGCATATTATATTTCAAAAAAGCATGTGCAGCATATACACATTTTCTTAATCAAATAAAGCCCTGACAGGCAAACAAATTTTCTATTTTAAACGTTATTATGAAATAAAATGCTATTTCTTTTCAAATATGAACGTGAGGAGCAAACTACGATTCTTTTTACACTTAATTCAAACCGAAAAATAGTATTTCTATTTGTAATATGAGCATACCAGGACAACAAAAATATCATTTCCAATTTAACATTAAGAAAGTAACCAACAACTATAACGTTTTATACACACGTTTTCTTCGTGTATAATCGTCACTGTTAGCAAGCAAAAAAACTCACAGAAGACCACAGAAACTGCAAGACTAACGTATATGAAGTTTCCAATTGAATAGTTTGTTTCTCCAATAATAATAGCTATTTATATCATATATTTTGACGAATCTATAATGGGATACTTATAACATAAACTACGCGTTTTTAGTTGTAAATAGTTTTACGAGCAAAAGAAGAACAGACTCGGTAATCTATTATAACAATCGTTCATAGCCACATTAAAACGCATCTAAACATTCTAGACGACGTAAAATGATTAAACGATTTTGCTCGTAGGAAAATTACATAAAGAATAGTCTCTTTCGTTTAATTATATGAAATGCATTTCGTTAATTGATTTCTCGAAAAAATGATATTTAATTAAAAAAAGCAAATATCGTTATATATTTTTTTTCAATTTGAAATAAAACCGTTTTCTGCGCAAAAAATATTTGGAAATCAATACATGCGTTTTCATTAGAACTGTTTTTGATTAAATGTACTAAGTTGCTATGATGAAATAGAATAACACATTTTAATCGTCTCAAATGACATAAAGAAATTAGAATGAGAAACGTTTGTTAATATCAACCATAATTTTATTGATCGCCCTTTACTCAATTAAATCCAGCTTTCATGAACTATTTAGAGTGAATGTCTATTGAATGCTTTCATGAACTATTTAGAGTGAATGTCTATTGAATGCTTTCATGAACTATTTAGAGTGAATGTCTATTGAATGCTTTCATGAACTATTTAGAGTGAATGCCTATTGAATGCTTTCATGAACTATTTAGAGTGAATGTCTATTGAATGCTTTCATGAACTATTTAGAGTGAATGTCTATCGAATGCTCAAAGATAAGATACCTAACTGGCTTATTAAAATTTCCACGATATTTTTAGTCTTCACTTGAAAAAAATTGTTTTTCTTCTTTTCTTTTGATTTTAGTCATCTGAGTAGTTGAAGGCAAAGTAACTCTTGAAAATTGGAAAGCTAAGATATACTAAATCGGTTAGATGCAGTTTGACTAGAATTTTTATTCAAATATTTGAATTGCAATTAATCAAGTAATCAGCAGTCCATAAAATCATAGAAATAAATAATAATTCTTATTGAACCGGTCACATAATCAACAGGTTTATAAAAAAACATCTTTGATCGAAAGGCAAATAGAACTACGTCGACTGACAAACAATTGCAATCCTTTTAATTAAAGTCAACATGGCTATCACCTAGTTTTTTAGGTTAAACTCCGTCTCCAAGTTAAATAGAATACACTTGCTTGAACTATGTAACACTGACGACAAAGTGCGTTTGGTTGCCAACTCAATTACAGTCGAATGTATATCTAACAAAGGTTGTAAAACATAACCGGTAATGGTGAAAAATATTCCAGCAAGCACCTTCTACTCGTGACTAAAAATGCTTCCCCTAAATAAACAACGTCACTATGTAAGATTTAATAACAGCACATCGATGGACCTCTTAACTAATTTTTATCCACAATTTTCTCGAAATTTCTAAATTTATGATGGCCATGAATTACTATGGTTTTACATATTCATATACTGTAGTGTGTCCTACAGACGAATACATATGACGTTGTCTGCTCTTGTATCTTCTTTTTCAAAAATTAGGATTATCACAATTGCAATTCATATCTAGTCCAAAACTATATTTAAAACTAGACTATAAACTATCCAAGTGCGTGTAATGTTCATTCACAGAACCTAATTGGTTTACACACTTTTACTATAACCCAAAAATCTCAGCATATAATAACACCGAGGTTTAATTCGATAATGTGTAATTTCATTTTGTTAAAATTTCAGCTTTATGTATATTTTACTCCCTAAGGAAATTATTTGTGATATTTGTTCGAAAAACTCACTACTTTTGGCAACAGAGATTAATTAACGATAACGACTGTATTCACGTTTTCATTGACAATGAGCTTTAATAAATATGTTTTAAAAATATTTGAACGTAAAATTTAAGTCTTTTTTTATAATACGCATGTTGAAGGCTCTTGTGATATGTGAAATGATCTTGAATATAATCCACGTTATCATCAATTATATTGCATATTGTTTTCTCAACAGCGCCTGCACAATTCTGCGAAGAATAATGATTCGCTTTGTCCGATATACCAATTTGCAATAACAGGCGTTTACTATTCCGAATTCGTTTTTTAGTAGTTGTTCATTATTTCTTACTAGTTACTGGTGATTTGCCACCGGCAAAATAACAATAAAGTCTATTAATCTTGAATAATAGCAAAGTATCGCCAGATTTGAAGCAATATTTGTTCCAATAAGTTATATTGTAACTTATTGGATGTTTTAGATTCTTCGGTCAATATGCCAGAACCCTTATTTCTTTTCAGTCGACAGCAGAGTTATACTACTCCACCACTCTGTTTCCATCATCTAACATATGATGTTCGGTTAATAGGTGGTGCCTAACAATGTTAGAGCTGGTGTTATTTTTTTTAATAGCACTTCAAACTTTTCCAATTTTTTGGCCATCACTTCTCTCATAAACAACTCTGTTACAATTCTAACGCAGGTCATCATAAGTGATTACTCACTAATAATAATTAGTGTTGTTCCCTGAAGTCTGATAGATAACAATTACCTCCGCATTTTCTCAATAGTTTAATACATTCAGTAAACATTACAATAGATTTTGGTTATCGAAACAGTCATTTATCATATTTTACGGACACATTTCGCAAGGGTTTTCAAGGTCACAATATTCTCTGATCCTTTCGAGTTGATACCTTTTTAGTGTACTCTTTTTCCTGTCTTTTAAATATTCGCTGAGTAGATGTCACTAACTGTTTAACTTTTTTGATGCAAGTATGATTGATTTCATGTTTGTAGTTTTCTTTAATGCATTGACCTACAACATTTATTATATCTTTTGCAAACATGATGAGAAAAATTGCACCTCAACAGAGTGAGGTCTTTCTAGTTTACTTGTACTCCTTGTGGGAAAATTAATAATGTTGTATACATTCCTTACAAGTTTATGTTTTTCTTTTATTTGAATAAAATTTCAAGAGTAAATTTGTTATATATATATATATATATATATATATATATATATATATATATATATGTGTGTGTGTGTGTGTGTGTGTGTGTATGTATATGTGTTTATATATATATATGCATATATATATATAAATTATTCTTATTACATGTATTTGGACTAAAATATTAGGCAAAAGTTTGTTTTAAAATAATTCATTTTCACTAAAATATACTCGTGCAAGGAGAGGTGTCTGTGCAGTAGCAAGATGTGTCTATTTTAATTTTTGTGTAGATTGTGCTGTTTAGTAGAAATTACAAATGGAAAATATTTTGTCGAAAAATATTGCGATACTTACAATTTACCTGAGAGATGAAGCAACTATGCTCTCTATTCTGCATTGGTAGAAGTCAAAACTGGTTTCGAAACCCAGTAGGTGATGCCCTTTCTTCTTCTCTGAAACTCATTCTCATAGAAAAGGCGTTGCGAGCCTGTCTCTGCTCTATCGCTATTTTAATGGTAAGTGCTCGTCTGAACTCCAATCTATGTCCCCTTGCCAAACTTTCACAAAAAAACACTCGACTAGTTAAAACCACTATATATGATTTCTCCCGGGCTCTATCTGTGCAGCTTCCATGAACAAAGCTTTTCCCCCAGAACTGTCTGCCTTTGGAACACTCTTCCTCTGCCATGCTTACCGGATAACTACAACATGGTAGCCTTTAAATCTAATGTAAACAAGTTTCTGTTTAGCTGTCCTCATAAGAAAATTCTACCCAATTTACACCATTTGCGATTACTTCACTAACACCCTATATTAATTAAACTTTATCCTCGAGCGGCCTTCGGGCTTGATAAGTAGTGACCTCTAAGTAAGAAAAAGAACTACTGTGACTGTATTCGCATTATACATTAAAAAATATAATTTTATTATATTTGTTGTTATTAATGTTGTTGATAAATATAATTTTAAAAAGTTAGGTATTTTCTTGAAAAATATTTCTGCCCCCACAGAAAAATATTCAACAAAATTATCACAATTGCAATTCATATCTACTACAAAAAAATATCATCAATATAATAATCGTTTTTTTATCATGAGAAAATTTATAAATATTTAAAATCATAAAGAGTGCAACAAAATGACAATTACATTTTTATTAGTGCATAAGGCACATCTGATTGAGTGTAAATAAATTATTATTATTTTTTAAATGCTAGTATCTTTCTTTTTAAAGTTTAATATTAATAATTTTCGGTAAAATAATCTTCCCGGTTAACATTTTGTTGAATATTTTTCTGTTGAGGCAGAGATCTTTTTCACGAAAATTAGATAATGAATAGAAACGCTTGCATTTCACTTGAAAACTTAATGTGTAAGGAAGCAGTTTATTATAAGAGTGGTAGTATCATTATGAGAAATGCATGGAAAACATCATTTCATGACAATTCCATTTGGTTTTAGGTATACTAAATAAGAACTAACATGTTTATTTCAATAGTAGAAGATTACGAGTTCTTGCTGTGAATGTTTTATATTGAACACGCAAATACAAAAGTTTAATCAAGTATTGCACAGCATCATCAAATATTTTATAGACATATTATTAAAAAAAAAAGATATTTATATTCAACAAATAGGCGAATCGTGCAACATTTGCAAATAAAAATGTAATTGTCTATGTGTAAATGAAACAGATATGTTCTATATGAAGTTATATGGTTTTGCCATTACTATAACAATAAAAATCTTTCTTCGGTGTATGTTTTTATTATGATGAGTTTGGTACTTTTCCTTTTATGATAAGTTTGGTGTTAGAGAGCAAGTTAAATTCAAACAATGTAACTATCAAATACATACAGTTCGAAATGAATAATGTATACATTAAAATCGATCTGCAGGTTAAACCAAAGTTATTAACATATCAATAATGCAATATAGTAAAGCATTTTACACACACACATACATACACGCATACACAGACACAGACACCCACACACTCACCCACAAATATGCACATATATATATATATATATATATATATATATATATATATATATATATATATATATATATATAGATAAAAATAGCAAACCACATTATATCTTAATCAATGTTTTCGTGTTTCATATAATCTGATTTGTTTACATTTCATCTGTCTATTACGTCGGAATATTGTTCTCATTTTATTTTATCTTTATTTTCTATTTTTACTGCAAAGTTTCTTCTCTCTTAATTATGTTTAAAATGTATTCGTTATTCCACTATCGAACTTATTATGCTTGTATTTACCATTGTGCCAGCAACCTTCTATAACTTCGTCACGTTTATGTATATTAGCGTCATGCGTTAGTATCTCTACCGACTCTTTAACACATACTTTAGGTTCCCCTTATTTATTAGGAGTGTATTTATTAGTTTATCTAAGATGGCCCATAATAATTTTGATAATGGAATAAATAAAACGACTATATACGGGATGAAAATTATAAAAATATTAAAAGAGGATATGCATTTATCTTACTTATTTGACTACAAAATTATAACGTAGACGAGATGAAAAGAAAAATCACAATATAAATCAAGTAATTAGTACACGATACCTGTATCAGTAATAATTCCTACAATTGTATTTACAAACATGACACAACAAATAAATATCTGTATATTACGTTATCCTGAAAAAAAAAACATGAAATTTGTGTGGTTGAATACACTGTAATTGTAATATTAAAATATATCAAGACTATGTATATATATATATATATATATATATATATATATATATATATATATAATAAAAGGGTATAGTATTACGATAAAATAAATACGATCGTGAATAATATACCTGCTGAATAATAAATAAATTTAGCGCGCATGTATAACCTACAAAAAAAAACATCAATAAATATATATATAGTAGGATTAGCATAATTAGGTAGTGGATCGATGTCTTCGTTCAGTCTCAGGAAAAAAAAATGGATATTCCTGCAAACTAGCAGCACGAGTACTTGTAAGGCAAGTGTTAGGCAATCACTAACTACATCTCTCCTGAATCAATAGTGCTTGAAATCAGTAGTAAAAAGAAGTGCTAAACAACTACGCTGAGATAGGTGGAGAGCACATACAGCACCTTGAATACCTAAATGGTAACCCATTTTAATACTGGCCAAGCCCAACTTCGGTGATCTTACAGGAGCCAGTGTTTCAACGATAGTATGCCGTATATTGATCAATCAATGGTGCTGCAAACAATTACTAAGTGAAACGTAGACTTGTACGACGTGTTCTCAACCTCCAAGAAATGACACAATATTATAATTATCAGGTAGTAATCTATATAAATAAACAGTACATGCATGTGTGTGTACATATCTAACAGGTAAACTTATAAACTACTGGTCACATAACACTGAAATTCTAAGTAAACAATATTCATGCACCAAGGATGGTTTATAGCGAGTTATATCGTTGTTTACATACATGGATAACGCGTACAGATATCGGCAACATTTACACGTAAAATGTACATTAACCGATAGGCGGCATGTTTTGCGGTTACGCGCATGCGTACACTTAATACAGAAAATAATATTAAACTGGAACGGTTTGAATTTGTATTAAAAAAAATGAAATAATACGTAAATTTTACTCGAGGTTTTGAATGTGTAAATACGAAGACAAACCTTCTTTTTAAGATCTTATATTTACTTTATTTCAAATATATTTTTAAGGCGGAGGGAATGGAAAATAACATACGGAATACAAACTTTGCTTAAATAATAACATTATTTATAAAGCCATTCTTAATATGGGGAGGGAAGGTATTTTTAAAAATATTCTGTACTTTCACCTAACAATTTAATAAATTAAAAAAAAACTGACTTACGGATGACGGACCGTGTTGAAATGATAACTTTATTATTTAGAAAGTCGTTCTTAATATGGGGAGCGTGTGTTTTTAACTATTACAATTTAATGAATAAAAAACTGTCCTATGGATTACGAACCGTGCTGAAATAATACGGTTATTATTTTGAAAGACATTCTTTATATAGGGACTATGTTTTTAACTATTATGTACTTTCCTCTAACAATTTAATCAATAAAAATGACATACGTAATACGGATTATTATTTAGAAAGCCATTCTTAATATGTAGAGCGTATGTTTTTAACTAATCTGTACTTTCTTCTAAGAATTTAAAGCTTGGTTTTAAATGCATTAAAAGTAAAAAGCCACCTCTTTCCCCATTGTACCACTTGCTCAAGATCAGAGGAGAGAGACCCTTAGATGTGCTACCATAGATAGTAGTGTCACCAGCATAGATGTCTACGAATGATGTAAAGATGTGATTTGGAAGATCATTAATATAGATCAGGAAGAGAGTTGGGCCCAGGATGAACTCCTGAGGGACTCCAACATTAATACTAAGAGCTTCTGATTTCTTCCCATCAACCACTACTCTTATTAACCTATAAGAGAGAAATGATTCAATAATTGATAAGACATTTCCAGCTATACCGTAGCTGGAGATCTTGTGACGTAAACGTTTATGCCATACTCTATGAAAGGCTTTTGAGATGTCAAGAGCAATTGCCCTAGAAAGTTAGCCTCTGTCGAGAGATTCGCTAATCCTATGAGATATAACTGTAAGCACATCTGCTGTAGATCTAGCAGAACGGATACCTTGTCACTAAGAAGGTTATTTTTGCTGAGATAGTTGATTACTTCTCTATTTAGCACAGATTCCAGCAACTTACTCATGACGCACAGGAGACTTATTGGCCTGTACTTTGAGGGAGATGAGCGATCATCTGAATTCTTAAATACGGGGCATAATGGTGAGATTTTCCAGGGTGACGGAAACAATTCTCCTTAAGACAACTTTTAAACAGTTTTGTAAGTATGCGCGCAAGTTCTGGTTGAAGTCTTTTGAGTACTATAATTGGAATACAGTCAGGGCCGGTTGCTTTACTGGTATCTAGGTTTTTGATTAGCTTGACAACATCACGTACATATATTTGTATATCACATAGCATGTTTTCTGATACAGGAGGAAATATTGGAGGCTGGCAGCCTTGGTCGCAAAGGTTAGAATTAGCTGCATAGTTCTTGGCAAAGAGTTTGGTTTTGTCTGATGCTGACGAGATTACCTCAGATCCATTTATGAGAGGTAGGATATAGCACACGCTTTTGTTCAGGATTCTGTTTGATATTTGCCAAAGCTGGTGGGAACAAAGCCGCTGCTCAGCTACTTTAGACTTGACAGATTGAGCATACAACTCTCTTGCTGGTTGCTGGTAGTTCTGAAAGCGGCTTTACGTTAGAAGCAATGGAAAAGTGATTTCTATGCGCAATGGCAGCAGCACATTCCGGAGAGAACCACGGCTGGCTGTTAGGTTTTGGCTGGAATTTTTTCGAGGGTTTGAACCGGTCTATACCTACAATTAACAATTCTGTCAGGTATGATACTATAGAGGACACATCCTTTTTACGTATGGAACGCAGATGTAGATCTGATATAAATGTGCGGAAGCTATCCCAGTCAGCCTCCGTGTATCGATATACTGTACGATGACGAGGTACATCTGTGGACTTATTACATTTCATTTTTTATCTTAATTGATACAACTGAGTGGTCGGAAGATCCAAGTAGAGACAGAACAGAAGCTGAACACAGTTCAGGGCAAGTTGTGAGAAAGAGTTCTAGGAGACTTGCATACTGGTTGTCAGTATCGAGAACACTAGTGGGTTCGTGAATAATCTGAGTGAGGTCATAAGCAATGGAAAAATCATGGCAGAACCTCCCCTCATCATCGGTCTAGTTTGAGTGAGTTTACCATTCCACATTGTGAACATTGAAGTCTCCACAGACATAGATTTTAGCAGATAGGGTGTGGTCTATTTTCTCATATGCTTTTAAAGATAGTAACTCCGCTGTCGTGGGGGCGATAGAGAGCAAATATAAATGCAGTAGTTTGAGCAAGTGCAACCTGGAAGCACATATAGGGTAAGTTAGGATCTTCACTGGAGATGTCCCTACAACATGGGAAGCTATCCTTTATATAGGGACATATTCCATGCCAATGGCGATCTTGGAGGTCAGATTTGGAAGTTAAATTAAGTATCCTTTAATTACGAACTCGACTAGGGAAATAGTCTGCCCAATGCCAGTTTCACTTAGAAATAATATGTCTGGTTTAGTCTACTGTATTGGGTTGCAACCTCTGGAAGGTTAGTACGTAGACCCCTGATGTTGGAGAAGGAGACCTGGTAGTGAGAGTCTACGTTAGAAGTTGAAGATCCGGGTTTGATCGTGTGTTTTTCTTGAGACTTTTCATGATGGTGTTTTGGGATTTGTGGACTAGGTCGACAGACATGCCTGAAGCAGGGCAGAGAGGGAAAGTAGGAGAGAAATAGAAATGAAGAATTTTTTTGTAGCACATGAAAAGGTAAAGCCATAACTATTACCCACTAGTATGGCATCGAGAGGCCCCACCAGAAGCTACTGCATGGTCCAGAATCCATTCACCAAATGGCAATACAGCAGCCCTAGTACTTTGCACCTGCTGATAGGACAGCCTTCTTAGTTCGGTACCCTGACTATCAGGCGGATGACATCAGCCCAGATAAAACGTTTACCTCCAGCACCCTTACTAGTGGCATGGCTACAACGATAGACATAGACACAGAAAATGTCCGACATCCCTGGCGGCTGTTCAGGCAAAATACTGCCAACCTAGAAAACAGCTTTTTCTTCTCTCTTTGTCAGAAAAATCACTCATTAAAATGAGGACTGAGGGACAAATAATGAGAACCGAGAGTAATGGGAGCTGCCGATAACGAACCATAATGCATTGTCTACTCTCCGTTAAAAAAAAATAAGTATTGTACTTTATAAAAGTCAATTTTGTGTGTTTAAGAGGGGGTTAGTTGAAAAATTCCCCTCTCACCAACTGAAAATGAAAACAATTGCAAAATCCGTTATGCTATCAACTTGGAAAATATAAACATTTATAGACGAGAAAAATACATGATAAAATAAATAAATAAATAAATAAAATAAAATATATATTCCAAAGGAACTTGCCAGAAAGAATCGGCACATCTTTCCACGAGAAAACTATTTACACAATTAATAAAACAATAAAATAAAGATTAAAAACTGAAATAAATATAATATTAGCACTTGCATCTAGAAAAGAAATATTACAAAATCCATAACTTAATTGCTATATAAGACGCCCTTTGCGGCTGCAAATAGGAATTGATTTTGCTTAAAATAAAAATGCAGCGTTTTCATTTTTGAAAAGAAAACGGTTATCACGTGACATAGCTCGCTACTAAGACAAGCATGTTCTTTTATAAGTAGTAACGTGTCGACGGACGGGGGGGGGGAGGTAAGAAACCAGCATTTTCAGATCTATTTATGCTCTATTTCAAATGAAACTTGCCAGCGATTCGGAACATCTTTCCAGGAGAAAATCATTTACACAATTAATAAAACAATGAAATAAAAATAAAGTTTAAACACTGATATATTATTACGCTTGTCGCTTCGACCGTTACCATCGTATTGGTAAACATACTTTAAAATAAAAACGGAGTATTCCAAATCGCACCAACCGTTATTATACTGAATTCTTTTATGAAAATGGAATATTGACAGCCAATATCTGATGGGTACAGATCAGAATAATCATAAGTTGTTTATCACAAGCGAGTGTATGGTAGGTACAGATACCAATACTCATAAGTTATTTATCGCCAGCCAGTGTCTGGTGGGTACTGATAACAATACTCATAAGTTATTAATCGCTAGTCAGTAATAGGTGTGTGGAGATCATAACACTCATAAGATATTTATCGCCAGCAAATGTATCGTGAGTGCAGATTACAATACTCATAATTTATTTTACGCTAGCTAGTGTTTGGACGGTGGAAATCACAATGCTAATAAGTTATTTATCGGCACAATGTTGGGTATAGAATACTTATAAACTGTTTATTGCAAGCCAGTGTCTGGTGGGTACAGATCATAACACTAAGTTAGCTATCACCAGCAAGTGTATGGGTGATACAGATTACAATACTCATAAGTCATTTATCACCAGCCAGTGTATAGTGGGTACCGGTTACAATACTTTTATATTATTTATCGCCAACGAGTGTATGGTAGCTTAAGGTCACAATACAAATAAATTATTCATCGCCAGCCAGTATTTGCTGGGTGCAGATCACAATACTCATAAATTATTTATCGCCAGCCAGTACATGGTGTGTGCAGATCACAATAATAAGTTATTTATCGCCAGCAAGTGTATATTGGGTTCAGATCACAATATTAATAAGTTAGTTATCCCCAGCCAGTGGCTGATGGGTGCAGATCACAATACAAAGTTACTTGTTGCAACCCAGTCTATGGTTACTGTAGATCACAAAACTAATGTTATTTACTGCCAGACAGTGTATGGTCGGTGCAGGTTATAATACTAATAACTTATTTAGAACCAGCCAGTGTTCTCTTGATGTAGGTTACAATAATAAGTTAGTTATCACCAGTCAGTGTCTGGTTAGCGCAGATAAAAATACTCATTTTTTTGTTTTTTGTTTTTCGCAGCTATGGTATTACATCTATTATTTGTAATAATATATCTCAAGCACGTATCCATATTTGTCCACAAAAATATTTATTTTTAAATTCACGGTCGGGTCTAATATTACTTATTATTTTATAGAAATACATTCTATTGTTTGCTTATGTGATGATTTTTTCAACTAGCGTGGAATTTCCACGGGTTCTGCTAGTAGTATATGGTTATCAATGTAGATTGTAAAAATTATAAGAGTCAGATTAGGAACAACTTTATATCGCAGAAAACACACACACACATACGTATATATGTATTGAAGCGTAGTAGCCGTATGCATTGCTTGCACTTATAAGGCTAAACTATACGAGTTATAGACATAAAATCTATGAGTAATCAACATTAGCAATAAGAGATGGTAGTTATTCTACTGTATTAGTATTACAGATTATTAAACTTATAATTAAATTAAACAAATTGTAAATATATGGTGAACGTATATAAGTGCATTACAATTTAAGCCATTGATATTTAATATTTATTAATAATAAACGAAAAATGTAAGTAGATATTAATACATAAATAACAAATAACAAATTTAGAATCTATCTAATAACAAAACCGGAAGTTGTAAAACTGTATGTGTAGACCAACTGTTATTACGTTTAACATAGTTGTATATGCCTATAAAAAAAGCTGTTGGGCTGTAAAAATTCGAAAAGTACTAACCGTATCTATTGACTAAATAATTATGCTGAAGAATTTGTTTAGCAAAATAGGATGCTGGCATTTCCAAAATTAAATCATATAAACGATGTGGAGATTTACAGTAAGCGAAGCGGATACTAGCATAAAAATATAAACCTAAATATTAGCGTGAATCGGGAACTACCAATAGTGGCTAGAGATACGTGGTTGGTTCGGGCAACGGCAAGATAACTGGACGATTGTAAAAAAAAAAAACAGAAAAAATGTTATAAAGGCGAAAGGTATTTTTAGAATAGAAAGTATTCATGTTAAAATAGTTCCCAAAATGTTTACTTGGTGAAAACAATGTTAGTTTTCATAACTAACATACACAAAATATGTGACAGGGTAGATCATCTGATGCGTATATTTGATCACGTAGAGGTAACCAGATTGTTAGTTCGATACCATATGCGTCAGCGGACAAATGAGAGTTCTGTTCTCCAGGGTTGTGAGTTTACACCCGTGGAAGTCAAGAGGGCTAAGTAGCTAAATGTAGATTGTACGTAATGTGCCGAAACTAAAAAAAAAAAAGAAAAACTCCGGCGTTAAAAAAAAAAAGTATATCCAAATATATTTCACGTCTTGGCGTTTCCCTTTTTGAATGAAAATCATCTTTAATTTAAGGAAGCACGAAAAAAAACTTGTCATGTGTATTTGGTAGAAATTCCAACGATAATGCTATTTGTCCCTTTGGCAAAGACTGCTTATGGAAGTTGTCATTTTGTCTAATTTTATGAGAATATATCCACACATGAACACCGGAGACGATTAATAGAACTTGTGTAAAAACTCGAGGCAATAGATGATCACATAGCGTGAATAGACGGATATATATATATATATATATATATATATATATATATATATGTGTGTGTGTGTGTGTGTGTGTTTATGTATATATATATATATATATATATATATATATATATATTAATCTCTATTCATGTGCTTTTAGTCTCATTAATCTTGGAATCAGTCATCATCTCATCAAGCACATTATTATGAGGGAAGCTATGAATAACTATGTCATTTATCAGACGGATTATCAAAAAGATCTTCAAAATCTTCTGTCCATCGATCCCCTCAACATTGTTGGAAAGGGAAGAATAATCTTTGTATTTCATAACTTCGACATGTGGAGGCTGTGGTCCAAAAGCTTTTCTGATTTTGTAATACACATCTTTTGAATTTTGGCGGTCATAATCTGTCTGGATGTCTGCTGACGACTTGGTCCACCACATGTTCTCCAATCGGATTATCTCATGCTTTCCTTTTAATTTTGTTTCTTTCTATACTTTTTCTGTAGTCATTTAACCTGATAAGAACACAAACATATCTCGGAAGCCCTTTTAAGCTCTCCCAAAAGATTGGTGACTGTAGAATCACTTTCATCAAATCAGTCACTATGTTAGGTTTCCTTTGAGTCAAGCAATTCTATTCCTTTTCTATATACTTGTTACTCGAATTGTTCCTAAGTTCCGTCAGATGAGGTATTAATAAATGAGGTTTCAAGATTTTTAGACGTGTCCTTATTTGAGACATGGATGTGTTTAGGCACTTTTACTCCTTAAGTTCTAACATTTTTCTCATACACAACTTAAGTTTAGAACAAACAAGATAGTAATCAGTGTCACAGTCTCAACCTCACATATCTCTTACAGTACACATATCCTGGAAATCACGCTTGCACATGATGACATAATCAGGAATGTAGCCATGTTTTGGTTGAGGATGTATGCAATTTGCTTTGTGAATTTGTTGATAGAAAGTGTTATATACTGTAAGATGGTGTTCAGTGCACAGCTGCAAAAGAAGAATCCCATTATCATTTGCCTTAACAAGGCCAAATTTTCTAAGACACCCCAAGTGGTGTGATAACTTCCACCCTGTGCATTAAATCTTCAAGCAACAAAATCGTGTATCCTTGTATTTTGGTATCTTTTGATACAATTCCCTAGATCTTGATTAAACCCCATTTTGATATTCTGTCTACTATCCAAAGTAGGGACATATACTGAGATTAGTGACACCTTACAATCAAAAGGCAAAGGCACCCTCAGTAACATGAGTGGATCACTAATTCCACAAAGCTGTTCTAACTGAAATGTGATCTTTGCCTGATAGCAACCCCCCACCTTTCATTGTTACTACCTTGGGTTTGCCTTTCTCGAAAAACGTATGCCCTACACTTTTTCAGTAATTGAATCTTCATCACGAAAGGGTTTCAGAGCGAGTAGCAATATCCACGTTGCATCTAGCTAATTCTCTGGCAACAGTAGCTGTTATTCGCACTGAGATAACCGAATCTTTTGTATGAAACAGTGACCTTACGTTTCAGGTAGCGATATTCAGTTTACTTTTCTTTTTAGAATAAATTACATTGTATTTTTTTTGTTTCCCCTGAAGAAATGAACAACCGTCAGTTTCATGTAACTGACCAGCTGAAAATATACAATTTATTTCAATTTTTTTAAACCTCTCCCATGATCTGGGTGAGGAGTGCTGCCTCTTAAAAGGGCTGTTCAGTCGCAAAAAGACCCTCTGAAACTAGTTCATGTCCTTCCAAACTAACAGCGATGTTAAAATAATCTATAAGCCGCCTGCGTACAGGTTTATAACTATATACTTCCAACTTGTTAGGTCTGTATACGTTGCCTCGCCTATATCCTTACGGGACTTAAAAAAAGTGATATCTGTAAAAATGATTTAAATGATGAATGATCGTACAACACATGTATCACTTTCTGAGCATTCTCGCTGCGAATCCAATGACAAGCAAGTGCAGGATAACAGGTAATTGTATCAACCACAAGTTTTATTGAGCATCTCTCTCACAAAAACACAGACTTGTCGAAATATACTTACTGACAGTGTGGTCAGATCAACAAAACACGTTGAAAATTCAAAAAAGGGAGGGGGGCTTGCGCTGTTAAAGAGAGGGAGATTTTTAATAACGTAATACTGTCGTTAATATGTTTTAAAAGATATGAACGCCGTTAATATATTTTCTGGAAAGCATAAATCTGTTAAAATTCAAATATAGGTGTGTAGTAGAAATGAACTGGGTGTGTGTTTTTGTTATGTAATTTACTGATTGATATTATATGTACTAATTTATACAGGGGTGTTTCCATGGTGGGAGAAGGTTACCCGGTGTTTTCAATTCAGTAAAAAATTCTACAAACAAAATTTCGGTCTTCCTATGGGTAATCATCTCAGTAGAATATCAGCCTGCCTTTTCTTAGAATTTCTTGAATCTGGTCCTTTCAAATTTAGATTACATCCAAACACAGAATATTTTAGATACATTGACCACATTTTAATTTTTCTTCCTGAAACACGCACATAGATAACATTAAAAACACATTAGACTAAGTCGAACCTTCTATAAAGTTTACCATTGAAACAGAAAACAATCCCTCATTACGTTTTCAAGACATACTTATTATAAAATCCAATAATAAACTATCCTTCACAGTTCACCGCAAAACTACACACAAAAATGATTGCATACATTTCTACTCACACCATAATAACAAAATAAAAAACAAGTATGATAATTGGTTTCTTCTTACGCGATTTCAGAGTTTGATGTACTGAATATCTGGACGAAGAATTCAAATACCTCACAAATATTTTGAAAACCATGAAAATCCGACATATTTCATATTGAATGCTAAGCAAAAAGCCACACAAATATTTTCCAGGATAAATAATCAAAAATCATATACACCAGACGTTTCTCTCATTAATAGACATTTTCTTTTACCTACACACACCAATAATACAATAATTTGTTACTAAACAAACTAGGAATTCCAATCATACAAACATCACAAATTATAAGACAAATATTAAAATCTACGAAGCATCTCCAAAACAAACCAGTCTCCAAATGAGGTATAGACAATATTCCTTGCCAAAATTGCCATCATAGATACCTTGGTGAAACCCAGCGTAGCTTGGAAAAAAGGCTCAGTGAAAATAAATGTGATATAAGGAATATCAATTATTCTCTCATTCATTGCAGCATAATCACAACTTTGACTTTAAAGAAGCAAAAAACGTTAAATTTATTTCAAATAAACCGTGCCAGAGACTTCTTGAATCTGCGCTTATCGCGCATTCAAGTACAATTAAACAATGTGGAGGTTTCTATAATGTAGCGCCATTAATAAGTACACTTTTATGAAGAGAACATAATTTAATTGTAGACACCGGTTAACCTTCTCACACCATAGAAACACCCCTGTGATAATTATACATATAATATCAATCAGTAAATTACATAACAAAAAACACACTCGTTTCATTTCTGTTACAAACCTATATTTGAAATTAACATATTTATTCTTTCCAGAAGATATATTAATTGCTTTCACATTTTTTAAAAACATATTAACGACTGTATGACGTTATTAAAAATCTCCCCCTCTTTAACAGCGCAAGTCCCCCTCCTTTTTTGAATTTTCAACGTCTTTTTTCCATTTTCTAAAATAAGCCAGCGTCACACTTTGCACAGGAAACATTTTCAAATATTTTGTACTGGTGTTTTTGTTTCTTAATCTCATTCCTCCAGAGGAATTCTCGAAATGAAGACGAAACGTCGATGAACACAAAACATGGTTTGTTCCTTTTTATTTCTCTATTTTGTCGGAGTACTATTTCCATTACTTTCATCATATATATATATATATATATATATATATATATATATATACACTAGCAAAAGTAATCCTCATTGACTGGGTTCAAAAACAGCCTAGAGAAAATGGACTATGATTTATGAAAGTATGATATGTTATGAAAATGAAGGGTTGTAAAATGATAGTTTCGAATTTGGGAGTATCAAAACCAAATCAAAATATAATGAAAGTAAAAATAAAATAGATAAACCCCATAAATTATTATACCATATTTGTTCACACTGAAACAGTTATCACAATATTCTGTGGATCTATATTAAAAAAAAAATGTTAAACTTTGTGACATATTGCCATTCTATTGAGGTCAGGCGCGAACGAACACCCCATGATTTTATTATACCATATTTATTCAAACTGAAACATAATTATCAGAGTACACTTACGCAGATAGATATAGAATGTCTTTATTAAAGTTTACGCCTATTTCCTTTCTATGGAGGCCAGGCGCGAATGCAGAGCCCACAATTTTATTATACCGTCCCTATTTAAGTTAAAACATACCTATCAAAGTATTATGTACATCTATACCAAAACACTTGTAAACCTTTTTTTTTTTAATTTTTAATTTTTTTATTTTCATACTTTGTGGACCAGGCGCGCACGCAGACCCCACAGTTTTAATGAATCATCATTATGCCAGATCAAACATACCCATTCCTGTGTCTCGATACATCTTCTATCATTATATGTGATCAGTTTTCTATAATAGTCAACCATATAGGAGCCTATTCGTGACCAGACACACACACAAACGTTCAACTTTATATTATAGATATATATCTATCAATATATGTATATATATATATATATATATATATATATATATATGTATATATATATATATATATATATATATATATATATATATATATATATATATATATATATATATATATATATATATATTGAAATAATGGTTCGGTTATTATCAAACTTAGTCAACAAGGATTACAAAAAATATAAGTAGGTGTTTTTTTATGATTTCATAATTACGGAACCTCTTAACTATAAAATCATAAATTTCGGATACTGAACATATCTGGTATGTTAAAGATATTATTAAAATACGTCTTTATATATACTCCCGAAATTGTATACCGATAAAACATTTGTTATATATGTATATATATATATATTAAATAAATGTAATTTATATATAATAATTTAGCATTGTGATGGCTTCGCAAATTACACTCTATCTCAATCTGCCCAAATCCTATACCTCTTTTGTAAAGAACAAATATTGAACAAATTTAGACGCTAAAAATTGACTAATAGAAAAATAATAAACTATAAATTAGTTTCTAATCAAGTAACTTTTTTGGAATTTTCGGAATATATTATCAAATTATTTCGCTTCTGTTGTCCTCAGTCTCTTCATTTATTGACTATGATTACATTTAGCTTAATGACATATATTCTTGGGAATCAGACAGAAACAGAAAACTAAAATATCTAAGGACGATCATTAGTCTTCTGTGTAACTTGTTTACAAATATTTTCAACAAAAAACTATTTTATATTTTTCATGTTTCTTATTGCAATAATAAAATTCTAGACAAACATGTCAGTATGTGTATGCATACATACAAGCATATTTATACATACATATATATGTGTGTATGTGTGTGTGTGTGTGTGATTTAGCTAGGGATTTCGCCACGAGAACAAAATGTTAAAGTCTCTGTACTGTAACAATCATGAGTATATTTTCTTTAATTGAAAACGAGTGTTACTAAGTAATTCAGTAATGCTGAAGTAAATACTGAAAAATGATATATAAAGTTCTACTATCTACCTCTAACATTTTCTATTCGGACATGTAATAATAATAATAATAATAATAATAATGATGATGATGGTATATATATATATATATATATATATATATATATATATATATATATATATATATATATATATATTGCAATTAGGAAGGGGAGACTTTTATGATTCATTATTAAAAGTAGATTTCTTTATATAGCGATTAAAGTTTCGTTTTATTCAATTTACGGGGAGGAAAAAAAGTGGGAAAACGATTAAAATAAAACAGCGTTATGGTCGAATACCCAAGAGATTAATCACGTTCAAACCCAGGATGCATCCCCTTTGCTTGCAAAGAGAAAGTTTTCTAAGTCGAACGTGAATAGTCTCCAATTAATCTTTAATATTTGTTTTAAAAATTCCCTCGATACCGCTTTGAGAAGCGAGGGGCGAAACCGGTCAGATGGTTCCCCATTTCTCTTTATTTCCTCTCCTGTTCCGCCCCTTCTCCCCCTTTTTGGAGAGAAGATTAAAGGGTCATATATATATTTATATATATATATATATATACAAATGTACTTTTAATCATAAATCATGATAGGCTTTCCTTCCTAATAGCAATATTTAAATTTTGTATCGCTAAAAACATTATGATATATATATATATATATATATATATATATATATATATATATATATATATATATATATATATATATCAAATGAGATAAAAATCCGACAATATGATAAAGACGATGGTGGAGAGACCTAAAATTTCGACGACGTTTCGCCAGTTTAGTGCAGGCTTTTTCAAGTGTGAACATGTAAAGTGATCACTGACGTGAAGGTTAATTAATAGTATATATAAATGGAGGCGGGTGACAGTATATTTGTTCATATATAAATAAAAGGAGAATATATGTATTTACACTCGTATATACAAAATGTGCTATAAACAATAAAAATTAGCCAGTGTCTGAATTATTTTCATGGATAATTATTTAACATAAGCCCGGAGAAATATTTAAAAAATCCTTTCCTTTGTTTTATTCAATTGAAGGATGAAAAATAATGGCTGATTTCGTCAAACCGTGTGTAGATTTATTGTGTATTGTTTTAAGGACTTTTGCATTTTCAAAATCCAACTGAACTCCTCGTGCAATCATGTGGCAGCAGAACTCGGCGCCGGCACACAAGTCCATAGAGACCCAGGCTTGGCTTTAGAAGGAGTAGTACGACGTTGCACTTTTCTCTCACTGCCTCCTCCTCCTCCTCCTCCCGGCATGGACCCGCTGGACTACTTCGTTTGGTCCTACATCGGATGACACCCCATAACAACAAAGCCAGCCTGATTGCCGTCATCTACCGAGTATTCGCCGAGGTCTCGCCGGCGCTTGTCGAGAAAGCATGCTCCTATTTCTGGAGTCGTATCGAAGCGGTGATTAAGGCTATGATGGCTACATTAAATAGATTTCAGCTCTTCTACGTAATTGGGCTACTTGAAACGATTTTCCAATTACAGTTTTAAAATAAAGCTGTAGAGTTGTTTTCTTTGGGGCTAAAACTTTCACCCTGTAAACTTGTTTCTTAATTATTAGCATACAGACTTGAAACTTGATATATAGGTGATTTTTCACCTGTGGAACAAATTAGATTTGATTTTTAGCTGGTAAAAATAACTGTCAACATAGATAAAAGCAAGGTTTAAGTGTTACGTGCACGCATGCGCAATTATATTTGTAACAACCTTATTTTTAAGGTGTTATATACGTATGAACTACGTTCTGAGGCTCCGAATAATGCTGGAGCGCTGAATGTTTCGGTTTCGATTCCAGATGACAGTATGGAAGTCATATTTTTTTAACTCTTGAAATCATTAGTATATATTGGAGGTAATATAGTAATCAATAGAAAATTGGCTCAATAATAATACATACAAAATCTGCAATTACAATTATGTATTAGATGTAAGCGTACATGGCAATGCCGGGTGGCTTGCTAGTATAAAATATAGTTTTATTAGAAATCACGTGTGTACACAGTGATACAGAGCAGAGGTTAACATGGAAAGTAAATTAAAACAAACCGAAGAAGAAAAGTTTGCCGATGGCCATCTATATTTTGCAAAATGTACTTGCACTTAATTCTCACACATCCAATTTAAATTTGGATTTTTTGCGACTCTGTTTTCCTTTTTTCTAATCGTGATTTGAAGTCCATAATGATTTCGATTCAACCTGATTAAATGGTAATAAAAAAATGTAACCGTAAGCATTTCACAATATTTTATTTAATTTTGGATAGGGTTTTTTTCCTATGAAAAAATTACTTCGCATTAGTTCGTTTTCGGTAAATGGGCGTCACATTCGAATCACTGCCAAAGGGAAATGACATGCAGTTTTTTAACGAAGAGATTATTATGCTCTAATAAAAAAACTAACTATATTTAAACGAAATAATTTGAGTATATTTTGTGATTTGGCATTTAAGAACATCATGCAGAGGTGTGATGTACAAGCAAGTTTTAGAACTAGGGGGACTCAGATGTAACATTTATCTCATAGAATATATATTTTCAAGTACGGTACATTTACAATTTTATATTAATTCTTATTTCGATAAAAACTTGTTCAATATGTTTGGGGATTAACTACTCCAAAGACAATGTCTCGTGTACTTACTGATTTTTTTTTTTGGATTTAATAAACATTTAATGATTGAAAAATTTCAAATGAAAAAAAAATGTCTTTATTAAATAATTGTGTTGTTCTCATATAAGAGGAAGAGTTCCTTATAAAAACCTATCTTTAAACGTTGTTTTTTCTATTTTATAATGTTTGGTTTAGTTCTTTAATGTATTAGATATGAGAAATATGTATCTTCTGGCTGTTTTCTTATATATATATATATATATATATATATATATATATATATATATATATATATATATATATATAGAGAGAGAGAGAGAGAGAGAGAGAGAGAGAAGGAGATAGATAGATACAGATCTAGATATATATGCATGTATACTTGTATATTTATGTATACAAACACACACACACACACACACACACACATATATATATATATATATATATATATATATAATATAAAAATATAACACGAAAATTACATAATTGTCGATGCAATAATTTATTTCAACCTTATGGTATTTTCAAGCATCTAAACTAGACAATTACATTTTTGATACTGAAATAAAGAAAGAAAAAGAATCGGGCCCCGACCGTCAAAAACCAGAGGGGGTGGTAGTAGCAATCCACTTAATACATTTTATAGAGAGGGTGCGAATTAAGTTAGTATGGGAGGGATTTAAAAAAAAACAACAACAAGAACATTATGACACTTAAACGGCTGTTCGGTAGCCCGACGTAACAACAGACAAACACACATACACACACACACCCCTAAATATGCACGTTCTTACACGTAAATGACTTGACACGCGTTTACTAACCTATGAAGGAGAGGGAGAAATATACGGATATAGAGAGAAGGAAATAAACTGCGCGTAAGGGAAAGAGAAGAAGAAAGAAAAAAGAAGGAAGAGAGTGACCATCCACTGCCTGTCATATGGTTTAATTAGTCTAGAATCTCTGAGAAAGAGAAGGGAAAGAAAATGAAGATTATCGCGCGTCATAGAGTTAATTGAGTCATGGAAAATAAGTCTATTAAAAGATATATTAAAAAAATTATATACAAAGTTTTAAAACTATCTGTATATTTTCATGCTAAAATTAGTTTGAAATAAATATTATCTCATGATACATTTAAATTTTCTATATTGTATTTGTAATATATTACTATGAATTCAAAAGTCGCTGTTGGTAAGAGAAGGCGATACACGTGGCGATTTACAAATCAATATATATCACGCTTTGAATCGATCTGTTACGCCAACCATTTGAAAAGGGAAATTTTCCGAAATTAATAATAGAATATGTCGCAGACATAACACGTAAGACATTTTACCAATACAACTAAATAAATATATGTATATATAAAATATATGTATGTACTTATTGATTTATAAATCGCCACTTTCTCTTACCAACAACGACTATAATTCATTCCTCGCATTGTGACAGCCTTCTAAATCTCTACTACATACCCATCCCACACAATGATTCAAGCAAACTACATATCAATCCTATATATATATATATATATATATATATATATATATATATATATATATATATATATGTAGATCTTGAATTCTTTTTTATAATTGTAGACATTTTAGAAGTCTGCTTATGGAAGTTCTAAGTCAATTTCTGTTTAGCAATTTTAGTTAAGTTTTTTTTTCATTCGTATGTAGTTGAATTCTCTTTTGTTACTGTAGACATTTTAGAATCGAATGATGCAAGTGCTAAGTCTGCCATAGGTTATTTTTTTCTTCTTTCGGGAAATGAAATTTCATTCTTTATTTTTTTTTTTTGCATTGTTTTACCAAAACCTACACATACTTACTGTCACGCTCTCTCTCTCTTTCTCGCTGTATATATATATATATATATATATATATATATATATAAATATATATATATATATTTATATATATATATATGTATATAAGGGTTTGCGTTCCTTGATAGAAGCGTTGTTAAATTTGAGTAAAATAAATCCGTATTATATACGTTTGAAGCCAAAACAACGTATTATTACAAAATAAACAGGTAATTATTTTGTGTGAAATTTATATTAAAATTTATAAATATATTTCGAAGCTACACCTCATTATCAGTAGATCTTTTTTTGTTGCCACGTTGTTTTTGGAGCATAGAATCAGAAAGTAGGAGTCAGTTTGTTGTTTTTTCGGTAGTGTATTCAAATGTTGGAACGGCTCGTTTGTCACGGGGAATTCACGTTAGAATTTGTGTTCTTTGATAGGAGAGCTGTTGAATTCGAATAAAATAAATACGTATTAGATTCATTTGAAATTTTAATATTATTTCAAACAAAATAAATATCTGTTTATTTGGTAATAATGCGTTATTTTGGCTTCAAACTTATCTAATATGTATTTATTTTATTCAAATTCAACAGCGCTTCTTCCAAGGAACACACATCCCAACGTCAATTCCGCATGACCAACGCGCCGTTCCAACATTTTAAAAGACTACCGGAAAAACAAAAAACGGACTTCTACTTACTGATTCTATGCTCCGACATGGCAAACAAACATACTGAAGATGAAGTGTAGCTTCGAACTATATGCATAAATTTTAATATAAATTTCAATCAAAATAAATACCTGTTTATTTTTGTAATAATGCGTTGTCTTGGCTTCAAACGTATTCTTCTAATACGTATTATGCACACACACACACACACACATATATATATACATTATATATATATATATATATATATAATGTATACCCTGTTTTTTTATTATTTTTGTAATATTTTATTCACTCGAATCAAAGCACATTAAAAGATTGTAATGTATTTCTATAGGGCCATCTTAAATGTTGAAATGTGCAGCGAGCTAATTGTTCACATTACGTTTAAATTTTTTCATGGTCGCATAGTTGAGAAAACAGGATCCAGGAAGTATATTCTAAAGGTTGACAAATGACAGAATGAAGGCAACATTATGGATAGCCCTCTTGCATCTTAAAACTTTTATAGTGAAAGCCTGTGATTGTCATTTTTTGTGATATGTACGTTGAAGGAACGCATGTGTAAACAAGTTTCTCGGAGCACATTCGATTAAAGTTCTTATAAAACAAATACAATGATACAATATCGCAGCGGTAGAACCGAGGGTTCAGCGTAGTTTACAATGTGTGATATATTAATTTGGAGGATATGTTTTAAACTCTGGTAAGAGGGGGAGACTGGTGATTTGGTAAACGTTTAAGGTGACTGACCTATTGCATTTAATGAATTTAAACATGTTTCCTTCCCTTTGTCTAAGGGCTGGTGAGCTAATACTTAAGACAACCAGCAGTATATTTAATATTTTAGAAACTATAAGTGAATTTAATTTGTTTGTTAATAAATCAAAGTTTCGCCCTGCTTTTAGATCTATTATCTAATACGACGATCAACCTATGCGTTTGAATATTGTTTTTTCAAAATTAATTTGAATATAATTTATAATTATTAAATCACTTTATTTTTTAATGAATTACTTAGCATGGTCTGTATGACGGATATTTGGAGATCATATACATCTTAGTCTGAGGAGCAGTCATGTAATATCATTTTTAAAAACAGTGAATTATCTAACCCTCCTCAGGATCAATGAGAAAGTTAGAAATAAGGAATGGTCCATTTCATTATATCAAAGCATTTCGCACGTTGTAATTTTCAAATTTCTAAACACCTACCTCGTAGATTTAATGGTGAAATTATTTCATTTGCTGTTTGGCATTTGCTGACATTTTGTAGATTTCAGCATCACGAACACTTGACATTTCAACGAATTTCATGAAGTTATGCAATGGCACTCCCTTTTCATTTATGAGAATGTTGTTTTATTTTTGGAGGAGATAACGAGGTTTTGTTTTCGTTACTTTGATATCGATGCCTTTAATTCTCTTAGATGGTGATGATGATGATGATGATGATGATTGTAGGGGTTATAGTGTTACTGATGGTGCCATAACGATGATGATGATTTATATGATAATGCTGACGATTATCTTTCTATCTCTCGCCAGTTGATGTACAATGTATAAAATATTTTAAGAAATGTATTCATGGTTTCTGTTTTTTGTTATAATCTAAAGTAAGGGAAGTCACAAAAATGTGTAACAATGAAAATATAATGTAAAGTAAAAACGTGACAAAACTAGGGAGAAAACGACGAAAATATTTTGTTCTGAGTTTCTTTTCTGTGATGAACTTCTTTTGCGATTAAGAATCGCTTTGTATTTTAAGCTGAACTTTATTTTTCTCCTTCGTTTTCGTTTTTGTTATCCTCTTTTCTATATTTTCGTTTTTGTTTACATTTTTGTTTCTAATTTATAATTTTATTTGAATTTGTTATTTGTTTTATTCAGTCCTTTTCCTTCTCGCTTTTTTCCTTTTTTATGCTTTATTTACTGTCTATTTATATTTATATCTATTGTCTACTTATATATTGGTTTCTTTGTTCCATTCTTTCATTTCTGTTTTCTTCACTATCGCCTGCCAATTTATCTTCTTTACATATTTGTCTCTTCATCCCAAGTGTTTATTTCTTTCTTTTTTTTATTTTTTTGTCTTATCTTACTTTTTCTATTATTTCTTTCTTTTTCTTCTGATATTGATTGAATATGTATCAAGTTAAAATATTTAATTTTTTTTATTTCTTTGGATGCAGTCAAATTTTCTTGACGGTGTTGTCATTAACAGTGGAGATAAGAATTTTAACGGAAGCTGTGCTAAATCAAGTGTTTTTTTTTATTTAATTGAGAGAAGAATTTTATGTGAAGTAAATAACAAATACCGTGGAATTTGAAAAATAAACAAAATAATTGTCTGCTTAATGTAAGTCATGCAAAAGCAAGTGAACAAAGAATCGAAGGATCCAGAAAATGTCAAAGTAGATTTGTTAACTTGCTAGTGAGAACGTCTTCCACGCTTACGTACGTGTATTAGACACTCGGAGTTCTGACATTACACTAACTAGAATAGCGTGAAAGACATAGAATCAAATGAAGTAGCAGATGAAATTAATTTTCTATGTGCAGATTTCTTCAACAGATATAACAGTGATATTATATTTATTTTTATATAATGTTACCCCCAGGAAAAAAAGGCTTACAGCCGTACATTTTCTCTTTATACGTAACCGATCAATTAAGATGTATACACTCGTATTATCCCCCTCTCGTCGATTACGAAGTCCACATACTCTTACAATGTTGATTTTTTAATGGATTTTATGCTTTAATTTCAGATGGCATAGGAGGTCATACTAAGAAGTTCACACCTGGTGCAAATGATGCAAATATTTTGTATTTAGATCGAATGGTGCAGATAGTGATATTTTTCTGTTCTTTTCGTCCTTACTCTTGATTTTTAACCACTTATATTGAAAGCTGTAAAGACCGTCAAACACTGTTAATTTCAGCACTTTTCATTCAGGATCAACGCGTGATATGTAAATATATGACAGGTTGCTTTGCAGATAATTTTGGTTCCTGACCGATTTTTGACCCTCAATTTGTGTATATAATCAGTTTTATTATCATTGTGTCGATTATACATAGACAGACACAAAACTAGAACTGAGTTGAGGTATTTCACTACTTACGCTTACCGCTTATGTACCCTACGTGATTGCCGTTTCAGTCTGTTTTGCTTATAAAACATACTCTTATGCAACTACAAACAAAATATTGATAATTTAGGTTCACAAGATTTAAACAACGGGATTAATACATCAGTAGATCTATTACTTCTGAGATGCTATCATTTTTGACAAGTATTTAACTAATATCCATCTAATCACAAAATTAAAAATGTAAGTTTTGATAAATGCCTAGCTGTAAAAGGAAAAGTATAAACCCTGATCAAAGTATTATAACTGCATACTTGTTTGGGTTCTTCTTTATTTGTACAATAATATGTTTTTTTTATATCTTAACATGAAATGTTGTTATGGTTTTGTTATTATAGATTCGTTTCTTAAGTGGTTTTATCGTTTTTCTTTCCGTTCGATTTCAAACGTAATGAAACCCTAATCTGCTTAGCTTTCCATGTCTACGAACGTAGAAAAGTGCCCATTACTTTAACTAGCTCCTACGTAGACATATGATTAGAGTTTATTTTGAGTATAAAAAAATTATTATTTTTTATTTGGCTATAAATAAGCTAAATGTCGGAAATTTTCTTGAATAGAAACAATATATTTGACTTTGAGTAAAATTGGACAAACATTCTAGAGTTTGCATTATTGTCATCTTGCCATATATAGTCATAAAACATGTAGATATGAGTTTAAAACAAGTCATACATTATCCATGCGCGTCTTACATTTATGTATCTAGTAAATGGCTTTCTTATATCATGGGACAAGAAGGAGAAAGAAGCAATCTTAGTAGATGTTAGTGTGCCAAAATTATACTGAGTTAAACAGAGCTGAGAAGAAAAGGATAACTAATTTCAAAGAGCTTATGTACGGCATGAAAGTAAAACTGAAATCTTATGAATATCTTCATACATTCAATAATTGAATCAGTAACCGGGCCCAGGAAAATAAATTTCAAAAAGTACAAGGCAAATACCCAATGCACTATGGGCAAAAGAGATACAGAACAATTTCATTTAAAGTTAGAATCTTAAAAATATATCTCGTTTCGACTGTATAAGATAGCAGGTGAATGTCTAGCATCTTATAGCATATAGCATTCCTAGCTAGAAGTAAATAAAGGAAAGTTGAAAAATGAGTATAAAGCAGTTCTGTTCAGAGAAATATGCACACTAACAAAAAAAGAGACCGATAATATATAATGTCAATGATTTAGTTTAAACACTATGTAGAGGCACGAAATACCCGTGAGAACAAATGTTCTGAATCGAAGGAAATTGTGTTTTTGCTTGGCACACAAATAACACAGTTCAAAGAAAGCATCTAGAAAATCTGAAAGAATTTTCGTCAAATCTTTGTTAATAAGAATGGCTACTCGTTTATCCAATAATCCCTCTCTCGGGCCCAATCTGAAATATTGTCTGCAAATCTCTAGTTCTGTTAATATATCATAAGTCAAAAATGTATCAGAATCAATGAATATGAATGTTTCAATCCTGTAAATCATCGTAGATTGCATGACAATATGTAGACAAAAACCATCACCTCAAATTTTGTTAAACCTTGTATATTATATATGCATCAATATAATTTGTACGTTTATCGATGACCGTGTTATTTTATTATAGACTAGCGGGGGTACCCGGCGTTGCCCGAGTGTTTGTTTCCGGGACGGGGGGAGTTTTAAAAAATGTTATGGTAGGTAAGTAGGAAGGATCAAACCCGGAGTCATGAGTAAAAGTAGGAAAATAAAGTGTGAAAAAAAAAAAAGATCTGCAACGTTAACAGTTCGGCCACCAAGAAAAGTCCATTCCAGTTGTTTAGGAAAAAAAAAAAAACGACTACGGTAGGTCGGCGCGAACGTGAAAATATAATGTGAATAGTCCAGCACGCTAACCACTTCGCCACAGAGCACTGCAGCTTAGTTCAGTGATTTTAAATAACTTCACATGAAAGAACTACGAAGCCAAACCGGTGTTCTCTTCTCAACTGTTCCTTGTGAACGATCCCCAAACGGTGTTAAGTGGTGGCAGGGGGAGGAGGAATTTATTAGGGAGAAAATATTTTACCACTTCCATTGATCTTAACCGATTTTGGCCGTGACTTCTCAGCAGAAAAAGTATAGAAATCTAAGATTATCGAGAAATTTGAGAAATAATAAGCCTATAACACACCTCAGATATTGTTCTGCCGTTTGTGCATATTATATTTGCATGAAATATCTTGATTTTTAATCCTATTAATGTCAAAATCAGACGGGAAAAAATGAGTTCATTTTATTTATATAGAAGATAGATAGAAGATAGAAGAAGAAGAAGATAGATAGAAGATAGAAGAATAGAAGAAGAAGAATAGAAGAATAGAAGAGAAGAGAAGAAGAGAAGAAGAAGAGAAGAAAGACAATACAGATTGATTGACAAACAAGCTTTCGCAGAGAAATGTTTGGGAATGTCTAAAAATGCTGTTTAACATTTAAGAATAACAGTTCAACAAAATTTCCAATATATGGCATTTAACTTTTTTCTCGGAATTCAACGTGGGATCAAAGTATAATATCTGTTCTTTCTCTGATTTTTTTTTATTTGGCTATAAATCAGCTAAATGTCCGAGATTTTTGCCCAATCGAAAATTATATTTTTCAAGATCATTACTATTCTACATAAAATCGCTGCCGTTGTGCCTGACTCTGCTTTTGCAAGGGAGGTACATTAACCGAGCAATTAATCTAATTGCTGTCCGTATTTTAGTTTACATGTCTTTCAAGTCCAATCCGACGCGCAGTGGTAGTATTCGTCTAATTCGTGTCCATGCGAAGAATATGCCATGGATATAAAATATAACTGTATGCTTTACTCGTACATTAGCCGCAATAATGAAGAAAATACACTTGTGTGTTTAATAGAAAAGTGCATTAGCAAAGGTATGTTAGAATAGTACACGTCAACACACTACTGCGAAAAAGCATTACTGTATAACATGTTAAATGTATTATATGTGTAGTATCTGCGAAGGTGTAATATTCCAGCAATTGTTATATCAACTTTTCTATAAGAATTTAAATTTATTTGATAGATAATGAAGTAAACCATACACACTGAAGAAATATTTTAGAATATAAAAGACTTGCATGATAAACAATTTTATGGGCATAAGAGTATAAGATAGGAAATAGTTTATATACCCTGAGACTAGAAGAATTTAGAGAAGAACGCTTAATGGGAAGATTGCATAGAAAACAACCTTCCTCTTAAGTAAGATATAACATTCTTTTCAACAATTCTTAAGGTTTAAATAACATTTTTCAGCCATTCCTGAGGTAAAAACAACGTTCTTTTCGGGTATATTTATATAAAAGAATTCTTTTCAGCCATACTAAAAGTAGATATAGCATACTTCTCAGTCATTCTAAATGTTGCAATAATATTCTTTTACGTTATTCTTAACCTCTAAATATATTTCTTCCCAGCCATTATAGATGTTGAAAAAACTTCGTTTCGTCACTTTTTAACGTTGTAATTACCGTCATCACTTCGTAAGCATTAAATAACATACTTTTCGTACAAGCTCATATTTAACATAGTATTTTGAAACGTTTTCAGAAAAGCCAGAGTTAAAAGCAAACTTTTTATGATTAAAATAATATTTTTTCAGTCAGGCTTAACTTTCTAATAACAATATATTTAGTCCAAATAAAGTTTTAATAAAATTGTTTTCAGTCAACCTTCTGTTTAAAATAGCATTCTCTTCGCTTATTTTATAATTGAAATTTCATTTTTACGGTCATTTTAAATTGAAGTAACATTCTTTTTAATCAGGTTTCAGTTTGAGTTAATATTCCTTCCCAGGCAAGCTAACGTTTATATGGGATAGATTCAGTTAATTTGAATGTTGCGATAGAATAATTGTGCAGTCAAACTTAAAGTTTTATCATATATTTTTACGCCTAACGTAAGTCCGAAAAACATTACTTCTGCTAGTAAACTATTTTTCACTAAAAGTCAATTTGCATTTTTTTAGTTAAACTGCAGTTTAAACAATGTTCAATAAATCTTAAGCCTTAAATAAAATTATTTTTATGCAATGTTAAGCTAGAATAGCATCTTTTTTTTAAAGAATGATTAAGGTTTAAATAACCTTTTCAGTAAAACTTAAATTTTACAAATCATTTCAATGTAGCTAATGTTTGAAATAACAGTATCTCATACACACCTAATATAAAATAACATTCTTTAAGGCCAAACGTACGGTTTTAGTAGCATTATCCCAGTTAAGCTTAAGTGTTAAACACCATAATCGCTAATCCTGCTTACGCTTGAAATATTTTCATTTCCAGTAAAGCTTTACTTTTAATCACTTTGCGATCAAACTTTTCAGTCACGCATATATTTTAAACAGCATTCTTTTCGGTTAAGCTTAATGTTTTAAATAAATTTGTTTAATTATGTATAAGTTTCAATTATAACTCTTTGCAATCAATTTCAAGTTTAAAATAACACTTTTTTTTACAAGGGCTTCAGTTTGAAATATATTTCTTAAAAGAGCATACGTTCAAAATAAATCATTTCCGTCAAGCATGAATTTAAAATAACATTCTTTGCGGCTATATGTCGCCTTTATATTAAATGACCGTCCAATCGTTAAAACTGCAAGTAGGTTTACGTATCTCATTTTAGAGGCATCTCTATCACTTGTATACGAAACTGTACACATGAATGCGTGTGAAATAGCAGTGTGAGATTCGTATACATGATTTCATAATAGACTCAGTTCGTCAGTCTGTCACGCATCAGATGTAAATAGTAACGGCATCACTAAACGCGCACATCAAATACGCATATTGAAAACTGTTCTCGTACTATTTATAATGTGAAAATACATGTAGCTAATCAGCAAGTCAGGATCAACGCGAAGTATATGTTCTATTGTGGTTAATAGTTGAGAAATATATTTAGATTGGGGCAATCGTTTATCGTGTGTAAAAAGCAGAATGCTTCTTATTCGCGGGTGGACCTGTCTCTATATTAAAAAAGAAGATATGACCACTTTTTATTTCCCGTACGGACAGAGACTATTTTTCTTTTTATACTTCAATGATTCGAAATTAGAAATGTTTAACATTTTTTCGTTAGATAATTTACATTAAGAGATAGTTTAAGACGTCAGAAAAATAATGGCAAAAACTGCGGGTAGTCTTTGATCGTTATTTTGCGTTCCGATGGGGAGAATAATTTCCAATGACGGAAATTAGGATTTTCTGGCAAACGTTTTTTTTATTTTTTTCAAATTCTAAAGAAATGCTTCCTAAAATGCTATTAGACCTCTCTTCTCTCACGCAACTGATCTTTAAAAGCATCAATGATTCTTCTATCTCTTTGATGATTCGCTTTTTTACCATTGGGTTCAGGCCAGGGGATTGGCGAGATTCCGATGCAATTCAACCTTGTTCTAATCGAATTATTCATGAGTTACTTTCGCTGAGTGCTAAAGGCAGTAATAATCAAAAAGAAAGCGGTTTTCTTAGAGCCGCAAACCGTTATACTAAAAGGGAGAACTGTGTGAGAATAAATTAATACATCTACGAAGAAGGCCAACAGAATTTGTATAAGGTTGCCTATTTGTAAGTTTGCTGAATCAATTACTGACTTGCTTATATTACGTGCATCAGTGTATTGAAATTTAATATTCTTTTATAGCATCACAACTGGAGGAAGTAGAGTGCTAGTAACTAATTCGCGGACTGAAATGACATCACGTCCAATGTATAATTATGACAGAGGGTAACGTCTCAAGATCTAAAACAGTGCTAATGAATCAATTTTTAATACTAAGACATTATATATATATATATATATATATACATTATATATATATATACCTTATATATATATATATATATATATATATATATGTATGAGGTATATTTTGTAAGAAACGGGGGAAAGTAATCGATAAAGCTAAATATGTTTATACTTTCGAGGTTGGGGTCGAAATAATAAAAACATATGTGTGTGGGGGGTGCGCGCGTGTATGTGCATATGTGTGTGTTATATATTGCAGATCGCACAGCGTGCATGGTCATAAGATACTCTAAAATGTGATGTTTTAATTCATGCAGATTACATATTTATAATTATAGAGACGGCTCTATATCGATTATTATATTGAGCTATATATTTAGTTGTGATGACTTGGATACTATCAGCTAGAATCGAAACAAGACCATTAAACTATTCACCCTTATTTTCTAGCCTCTCAGCCACGCCTATAATTATATATATATATATATATATATTTATATATATATATATATATATATATATATATATATATATTTATCTGTGAGCTCTTTTCATAACAGATCGAATCGCCTCATAGTCGAAGACAAGATTTAACCAAGGGTGCACGGTTCACATATTTTTATAATTATATATATATATATATATATATATATATATATATATATATATATATATATATATGTGCGTGTGTGTGTGTGGGTGTGTGTGTATACATTCACACATTCATTCTTAGCTATCCAGTCTTTATATATATATATATATATATATATATATATATATATATATATATATATATATTATTATTACATTTTATAAAGACGAACTATGCTTTATTGGCACAGATAGAGTCTTGCTGCTAAGAAACCCCCATTTTAGTCTAACATAAATCTACAGAATTGCAGGAAATGAAGACAAATAAAATGTGACGGTGTTTATAATGTTTTATATATTTTACATGTTTTTGTTGCGTTATTAAGATAAGTTTACTTGATGTAATGAAAAAATAATTATATGAATTCACTTACATTAAATCATGTTTTTGTCACCTGTATTTATTTAATTAATTTGTTTATTTGAGTATTAATGACATCTAAAATATAGATGCTCACAGAGCCAAATTATCATATTCCAAAAATTACATAAATTGATCCAAAAGATTCAGTAGGAAAATCCAAATTTATTATTTTTAGCAATTCTAATTTTACATGTGTTCAGTATAAGTTTGATTTTTGTCTAGATACTTTTGGTTGAGTCGCCTCCAATTTTGTTGATTTTATAACGGCCGATGAATACCCGACGATTCGCTTAAGATTTCCTCACTTAAAAAAAAAAAAGATAGATTTATGCGATTTTTCGTATATATCTTCGTTTGTAACAAGTGTACGTACATCATAATGATTTTTGTCTTTACTTTTGTTTGTCTAATATGTGTAATTATAGATATGCATTGCAAAATATTATGAACGCAGAAAATGGAATAGACAAAAACTTTCCCTTGTCTTCATCATCATAATCTTTTTCGTTCCATTTAATCGTTGTATTTTCTGCCCTGTTCTTCTTAGTTCTTTATTCTTTTCTTACTCACTTCTCTCGCCCGATGTTTTTTTACAATTTTTCAAAAGGTCATTTATGTCCATCATTTGCAAGCTCAGCCTATTTTTCTAAGTATAATGTAAAAAAACGCATAGTTATATAAATAAAAAAAATAATAGCTAGCTGCGCAAAAACATAAAATCTTCTAAGAAAAATATTAAAATTCTGTGAATATGTAAATAATATTAATACACGTTGCTTTTATATTTAACTCTAATTAGCTACATATAAAAAGAACTCAATTAAATGTAATATAACCCATGTAATACAAGTTACACACTTACAAAGCACATAACATTATATAAAAATAACACTGTATACTGTTAATTTTATACCAGAATACATATACCATTATTCAAAAGGATAACACCAAATTAGATTAAGATAATATAAATTAATTATAATAATTATAGACCACTTTCATAAATACGAATTTCTACACACAAATTATTAATTCTGGAAACAAAACACTCGATGCTCATAGTTTGTGCCGCCGTCTTATGCATATTCTATCGGTTTTTGCATTTCATAGAAGGATTGAGATTTAAAGGTAAGTCTTCGAACATTTTCCAAACAGTAAATAAAAAACTCTTCGTGCCAGGGAATACATAGTCTATCTCTAAAAACTCTAATGAACAGTTTTAACTAATCGTTATCATATTAATTAGCTCATTCCTACGATTAAAAACCTTATTGGTTCCCTTTCCCCGTACTTCGACACACAGCATATATATATATATATATATATATATATATATATATATATATATATATATATATATATATATATATATATATACTAGACTAGACTACGCGTGACTAGTTGGGGCAGTATATTATATTATCTATGTTGTTAATGTATGGGGGGGTGACAATTGTGGCGTAAAGAAAATAGTTTTTGTGACATAACAAACGCTTGTCCAACTTCCCAAAGGCATCACTCACCCTGCTAATCATCTAGAGCACCGGACATACTCAATGTGCTACCCAAGAATACAAACTTAGCGATAACCGCTATCTTTGACCCATAGATATAAACTGATGGCGCATAGTATGGTATACTTGGCGTAGGCTGATACATTAATTTTTTTTTGATAGTTAGGCCCAATGCGCAGCAGGTAACCACAAAGGCGTCCAAAAGATGCGGCATATCAGTCCCGTATGCGCCACCAGATCACAGTCATCCGCATACAGCAAGTCAGGGATCGTGTTGGTGAGTACTTTTGTCCTTGCATTGAAGCGCCTAGTGTTAACCCCCTCCAGTAATTCTATAACGATTATAGGCACCATCAGAGCAACTCCCGAATGCCATCCGAAAGACGATGGTGAAATACAACGCAAATAGTGTGGATGCTGGAATGTTTCCCTGCTTAACACCATTTTCTATTGAAATAGAAAAAGCCAGTTTTCCCCCAACGTTGATCCCAGCCTTCATATCATCGTGGAAGAGCTTTTAGATGGTGACAAACTTGTCAGGACAGCAAAGCTTTTTCAGAATCTCCCACAAAGCATACAAATTGGCTGTATCAAAGTCCCTGGTTAAATCGATGAACACCTGATAATACCCTTTCGCTGTTCTATATATTTCACCTGTAGTTTCCTGGATGTCAAAATCATATCCACTCTCCCTCGACTACTTCTGAAACCATACTGCGACTCAGGCAAGAGATCGTCAGCAATGTGCTCCAGCATTCTGTCTAACATGATCCTACAAAGCACCTTACTGATTACTGAAAGCAAAGATATGCCCCGATAGTTTCCACATTAATCATCTCTGGTACTCTTTCCCTTGTATAGTACCACCATCAATGCACCCCGCCAATCCTGCGAAACACACGTATCCCGGTAAGCAGTCTGCAATATATATATATATATATATATATATATATATATATAAATATATATATATATATACAGTTTTATATATATATGTATACAGTGTTTTATATATATATATACAGTATTATATATAGTATACATTGTTTTATATATATATATGTGTGTGTATGTGTGTATGTGTATGTGTGTGTGCGTGTTCTTTGTTGGTGGGGTCAAAGATGATTGCATTGCTGGGTTCGAATCTCCCGACCGGAAATAATCGTGACACCCTGCACTGATTATAATCGAAATGATAAAACACTAGTGTGTTTAGGTAATTTATAATTATCATAATAAATTATATATATATATATATATATATATACATATATATATATAGCCCCCCGATATATATATATATATATATATATGAACTTAACGGTGCGTCTACCTAACCTCGCATTATTTACTACACCCATGTATTTACTTATTTATTTACTTATTATTATTTATTTATCATAACTTTACTTTATTTACTTGGTATAAATATATACCTGTCTGTGTATATATGTATATATATATGTGCCCAAAGCACCATGTTAGAAGCCCACCTCATATATATATGAACTTAGCGATGCGTCTACCCAACCTAGCACTATTAACTACACCCATGTATTTACTTATTTATAAATTTATTATTGTCTATTTATTCTAAATTTACTTTATTTACTTGGTATAAATATATATATGTCAGTGTATATATATATATATGTATATATATATAGGTATATATGTCTATGTATGTCTGTATATTTATACTTTTATAAGTATGTATATTTATGTAATTGTATATACCTGTATATGGGTACATGCGTGTGTATATGTATGTATGTATGTATGTATGTATATGTACATCTACTTCTTACTGGAGATCTATATCTCCACGTATATGCAAATAAGTGTGTTTGCGTATATATATGTATATATATATGTATATGTGTCTATGCATATATGTGAATATGTATATGTCTATAAGAGTTGTTTGTATGTGTGTATGTCTGAAAATAGGTACTTATATGTCTGCATATACATTGTTTATGTAGAGGTGGGTGCGCGTATGTGTCTATATGAACAAGCAAAAAGCAGTCCAAATTTTAAAACCTAAAAATTTAAACTCCTCCCCCTCCTCTCCTTATCCCTTCTCTCTTTTCTTAACCTCCTCTCCCCCACTTCCGTATATCCATATATCTCAACCCACGTCTACGTGAATCTGCTACCCTCACATACTATACAATCTAATGTATTTTAACCTTCAACGCTGAAATATCGCTAATACCCGTCTCCTTTCCACTTATTATCTCCTACCCCAACCCCCTTCTTTTTCGTATTTCTTCTAAAACACTTCTTCCCAATACTAACAACCATTTCTGTAAGCTCTTAAGAGGCTGTTGAATCGTAAACATGGCCCAACATCCGAAACATATGTAACACAACCGATAAAACGGTAATAAAAAAATAAAACACATATTTGCTCTGCAATAGTATTGAGCACACTCTTCAGGTTTTTACTAATTACCAGTTTTACCAACTATATGTATATATACATAAGTATCCGTATAAATATAATATTACGTAAAGTAGAGTAAGTTTTCACGAAAATCTGCCACTCATTTGTATCTCTATCTATTTATCTATCTATCTCTCTCTCTTTCTCTCTCTCTCTCTCTCTATACATATATATATATATATATATATATATATATATATATATATATATATATCGCATCGCCGTTGTGTTTGAAATTGATCGGCAAATAAGTTGAAGAATGTATTTTACACCAACACACACATATATGGATACACATTATTTTCTAGTACTATACACAACTATATATATTGGTATCTGTGTCTGTTTCGAATATATATATATATATATATATAGTAATAAAACTGTATATAATGTATAGGAATAAAACTGCACAGAATTCTCCGCGTTCCAACTTTATAAACGTTCATCAGGCAATCGCCGGACGTATCATCACCAAGATGTAAAGATGAAAATTCTGCGTTGCTTAATGGTCATATATATATATATATATATATATATATATATATGCATGATTTACTGCCTAGTTTAACTCACACATTGAGCACCCTTGAAGGGAATACTTAAAATAGATACTTAAGATGTTACGTAAGTACACACACACATACACACAGACACACACACACATATACACACATATATATATATATATATATATATATATATATATATATTGTTGGAGACGCCCCTTCTTGGGATTAATGGACTATCTCATGCCGTCACTTCCTCTGGTTACATCACTTCTGTTATCGAGTACGGGTGCCCGGCAGTCTGAGTTTGGAACGCGACCAAGGCGGTCGGGTGCAAACACCCAACTGTGTAGGAAGGATCTTGCTCCAGCTGTTTTTGCTTGTAATACATGTAAATACATATTTCATTCCTAAAAATCCTGTATTCATTTGTTCTTATTACTATTTAACCCCATAACACACACACACACACACACACATACACACACACATATATATATATATATTATTAAAACAGCATTTTTCTCTTAATCAGATATCATAAATAAAATAGACGTTTTTTCTATAAATTGTTTTTGTTGGGTAATCTAACTTGAATTATAAAAATCAAATGAATGTGTAACTGGTGTTGTACCCCAACATCCGGTTTATGATTTCCTGTTGCGCCTGCGTATATAAACATAAACTTATAACAACATAAAAAAATAAACACGAATCGCTGGACCGGTTTCGTTCGAACAAACGGTCGTCCTTAGAAAAGCAAATATCTTAAATGTATTGAATAAAAAAAACTTTAAAATATGAGAAGTAAACGCAAAACGTGTTTACAAATAATGCGTATAATCATCGACCTGTTTCATATATACGATATATCTTATACTAAATAATCAATCCGACAATAAAACGTATTGTTTTACTTTGTACGTTTTTAGCGTCCCAATTTGTTTTTCGCGTTTAAATTATCGAAAGAAACTATTGTTAATACTTTCTGTTTTTTTTTTACATTGCCCATTTTTGTAATACGTCCAAGTTATTTTAACGTCATATTCTTTCAAATAAATGTATTATAACCCGTTAGCAACCATAAGACCATTTTACAACAGCGATTTACCCAACTCCTTTCTTTTTTTAAGTGTATTCTTTATTTTTAATACACCTTTCTTAAAAAATATCCATACATATTCTTCTACATTACCAACATAAATAAATTAACACAAAATATGTTTTTTTTTAAATTGCGTTTCAAATAAATAATCAACGCGGCAATAAAACGTATTCTTTACTGTGTACGTTTTCAGCGTCCCAATTGTTGTTTTTTTCGTGTTTAAATTAAAAGATATATAAAAATGTGAATTTAACTTTGAGTATTATGGTATCTGTTCAGTGCACATTTACCTATAAATATGGCAAACCACTTATAATTTAATGGCTGTAAGTCTATTTTCAAAAATAAACAATAATAAACAAAACGACTCATAGAAATCTATGTATATTTTTTTCATTTCAATATACTTTCATAGAAATGTTTCTGTTATATCACAAAAAATTATTTCCTTTCTATCACAAGCGTCACGCTCATACATTACTTTCATAGCTAATATAACATAGTCTAGGTTGTCTAGTATATATACATATATATATATATATATATATATGGTTTTGGTTAAATTATAGATAGGTGTCTTTACTTGTCAAATAATGAGGTTGAGGGGAGAGTTGGGTGTTTGGGGTTTTGAATTGCCATATTAATGTCCGGGTTTATAATCACCATTTATTTTAAGGAATTTTTGATTGTCTATTGTCTGTGCATTGTTCGCAGTTATGAGTTTATTGACTTGAGTATTTAGTTGACTTATAAGTTTTCTTTTCGCTTTTTTAAAATTTTGCGTCGTCATTGAAAATGGTTTGTAGTTTTTTTTGTTGCTTTTTTTTAATCATCAGACTGGTTAAATTCTACTTGTATGTAAGCTTTATCGGTTTTTTCTAACCATATATAGATGATTTTTAAGTTCATATCCTGTTTTTACAGATGATTAGTTATGATTGTATTAAATCTGTTATTTTTATCGAATCATTTTTTAATGGATTCAGCTTGGAAAATTTCTTTTATCTTTGAGTGCGTAGTCATTTTTGTTCGTTTCATAATATAATAATATTTTCGCATAAAAGTTATATTTCAGCTCTTTTGATTTGGTGTTGGTATGTCTTAAACATGTGACACTTAGGTCCTAGTTTAAGAAATTCAATTCAGCGTTCAATAAGTTCCTGTTTGAGATATTGATGCAGTTGTTTCAGTTATTTGGAGGAAGTAAAAGTAAAATATTGAAATTTATTTTCATAGATGTTCTGTACACTATTTCAAAGTTCAGAAAAACGGTCTGGAATTTCGTCGTATTTATCTGTAATGACACTGTGCTTTAGTTTCTTACATGTTCGTGCAATTCAGAAGTGTAGTGTTAAAAAAAATCTGTAAATTAATTACCATTTTGAAAATCACAATTTTAAACTCTTGTACATTTATTTTAGCTACGTTCTTAACATATTAGGTTTTATTTTTTTCATACTAGGCGCTTCACTATTTCAAGTAATAAAAATGTAATTGGAACAGAAGCATATAAAGCATCCAGATTTTACACGAAACAGTCATCAAAAATTGCTTGAAGACGACTGAAGAAAATCAGTTGAAAATACTTGCAAACGAACAGATAAACGAAAATGACTTCAAAAATTTTCTGCAAAAATTCGACTGGAATATAAGAATGACAATTCAAAAAGTGAAAAAAATACAAAAAAGATCATTAAGCAAAAATACGTTATATTTTACAATATATGTCTAAATATATAAATACACCCATATACATATATATATATATATATATATATATATATATATATATATATATATATATATATATATATATATATATATATACTTGTAGTGTTCTTGTTTCATACGAAATGTAAATTCAAGAAACTTCAGTGTTTATAAGATAGTATTCAAGAAGGTTCTGAGCTGGATTATATTAGAAATTACTTTATTATTACGAATACTATCGCTAGCCCGACTAAGAAAATAAAGGAATAACAGTACCCGAAGTCACAACAGTTATACAATAAACTATGAAGAGAAAAATAAGACAAGTGAGTAGAAAATGCATAAAAGGGAATTATGTTTTATTTCATTTTCACCCCAAATAATGCACAGTGCCATTTGGGGTAAGGGAATATTATTTTGTACGAAACTTGCAGAAGTACAATGTAGAAAATTGATCAGCAAACTGTTTGTTCACATTACACTTGAAGTTCTGCATAAATTTAAAATCAGGAAAGTATAGATCAAGGGATGGAATTCCAAAATAAAGTAGTTCTAGGGGGGCTATTTGAATAGAACGCTTTTCCACATTAAAGGATATGTATAGTGTAGAGGTGGGATTTTGTTGCTGTTGCTTGATGGGTTTCTCGGGGAAATATATGTCGAAGGAGCACACGTGCTTGAAGCGTGTCAGGGCACTCTCCATTATAATGCTTGTAAAACAAGCGCAGGGATGCAACATTTTATCGATATGACAGGAGTTAGAGTTTAGTTGACAGTACGGGACCTATGAGGTCGGCGACCTTTTTTAAGCTTGTCTAGAATTGAAGAACTTGTAGCAGACGCGCCAGTCTAAATATGGTAAAAATACGCCAGGCATGTGCAAACGGTGGTTTTGCAGAGGTACAGGATACTTTGGGGCGTAAATAAATTTCTACCTCTGCAGAGGGAGAAAAAGAAAATATCTAAATAGGTGCGTTAAGTGCTATAAAGCATGAGCAGATAAGTTATAATAGAATCATTTCATCTAAATACGTTGCGCATTTACTATTTTTCCTTCCGTTTAACTGCCCTCCCAAACTGAAAGGATTTACAAAATTCTTTCCATCCGTCTTATTTAAGTTCTTATGATGTTTTGATGGAGCTGGATTTCCAATAGAATCACAGTGTACACGTGTAAGTGCATATTGAGCCAACAATATCAAACTATCAACTCATCTCTATACGGAACTGTTCCTGTAACCTAACGTTTTTAGATTCGTATATGATTTCATAATTAACTCACTTCTTCATTGTGCCACGTATCGGCTTTAAACAGTAACTGTAATGCTAAACGCAGCGAGCTGTCTGTTTGATATTCTCTTTAAAGTTCCGTGTGTTGACACAGTAAAAAAATGTAGAAAACAACAAAGTCTAGCAGCTATTGGGAGGAATTATTAGAGAAGTCTCTCAGCATCTAAGAACGTCTATAATAATAGGGCGATTTGCTAGTTGTCGGGTTTGTAGGGGTGAGGGCGCGAATTTATGCCAAAGAGATACAATTGCTGCGAGTTACTGAGAGAATCTGCCATTAAAGTATCTGTATACAAACACAGGAATGCAATATTGTGATGATGGGACAGAGGTTGGAGCTTGTTTGATAGTGCGAGATATATGTTTTGATACTCTTTATTAGATCTTGCCAAAGCGAAGGAGAACATTAGTTGCTGCACCAGCCCATAAGTGCTTACCATACTCCACGCATATCCGCATGATGGCTTTGGGGTTATACACGATGCTGTCAAGTGGAGTGTGTTTCTAATAAAGTGGATGGAGCGCATTTTCTTGCTGCAGCTTTGTCAATATCTTCAATGTACTGTTCCAGTTTATATTTTCTGTGAATGTTTATCCGAGTAGTTAGAACTATCACCTCTTAGGTAGAATTAATTAGTCATGCAAATCGGTAGCTGAAGAGGATTCTTGTAATTCTTAAAGGAAAAAGTCTTAGCTTTTAAAGAATATTTTACGATGCATTGCGTTCTTGAAATATATATGAAAATGATATTCTTAAACAATGTATATTACTTCAGTTTTGGTAGGATAATCGATAATTGCATTTCGAATTAATCCAATGTAAGAATCGCAAATAAGCCCAAAAAAATGACTTTTTTAGTCATATTTAGCAACATAGGTAATTAGAGTGCTTATTAGTTAATATAATAATATAATATATTATGAAGGTTTTGACAAAATTTATAATAATTTATTAAATTTTGCTCAGTTTGATTTTTATTGGGAGTTGCTTCCGATAATAATGCCACTCAATTTTAAGTGCTAAAAGTAAAATAAATGCCACTTAATTTCAAGAGCTTAAATAAAATAAAATGAAAAAATAATAGTACGTCCACGATATGATAGATAGATTGTAACCCGAAAAACGCCTTTTTTTTCTCTTTGTCAGAAACATCTCTAATGTAATGAGATAACTAAAAGACACAATAAGCAAAACAAAAGTTATTATGCTGCGGAAAGTAAACCTAAAGTCCAATTTCTATTCTCTATGATTATCGATGCATGAGTTTCGATACATGATTATCGATACATGATTTTCTAAGCTTATCGATATGTGTTATTTACAATATTAGTTTATTTAAACTTTTAGCTTGTTTACAATATTGCTCCGTTTTCTTCTCATCTCGTAATTTTTTACATGTTTAATCAATCTCGGCTTTGCAGATTTAATCGAATGAAACCATGCGAAATATAATTACATTTGAATACTTAATAAAATATGTAACCGCTAATAGAAGTTCTGCTGTTATTAACAAATGGAATTATTATCTAAATGCTTGAATGATATAAACGAATTATGAATGGAGATGAATTGAATTAAGCGGCAAAATTCGGTTATGAACACGTGGTAAGCGGCCATATGGACGATCTGCTTTGAAAAGAAACATCAAAGAACGATTTGCCAGCGGGGCACTTGTAAAAACTGCAATGGCTAAATAGTCTATCGCTTTTCATGAAGTATTGGCACGTAGATAATCTACACCTGACCTTGTTTAATACATTGTCGAGAAAACAAAGATAAAAATTGCATGTATAATGTGATTGTATTACTTATGTTCTACATATTTTATCAAAGAAAAAATTCCAAATGCGAGTTAAGAAAAATATAAGTGGTATTATGGATTTATTATTACAAATATAATAAGCATGCCCAACGTTCAACTGCGTTGACTAACAACACACTTTCTGAATATACACACTAAAAAAATATGCAGAGATACTAAGCAACATAATATTGACTAGGAAACGTATCCTATCTTTGAGTATCCTCTTTGGCTGGTGCAAAAATAATGTTGTTTTTATCAGATACATACGTAAAAAAGACATTATTTTCGCACCAATCTAATATAAAGTTGGAAAGAATGTAATTTCGTTTTTTACTTCATCAATTGCAGCCTCCTAAGTTGTGCACACTTCTAGAAATTTTGCTAAATTAATGTATTAATATTTTTTTCCTTTCATGGTATAGTAAGTATTAGGAAAATATAAAGTTTAGTTGCGTCAACAGATATTAGCGGGGAGAATATGAGACATTGCATGTTCTGTTAATTAAATTGATTTGGAAAGCTTATCCTATCTGCGAGTATTTTATCTTATCAATGTCACTGTGTAGCTATCGATAGATTATAAAAATAGTCTCTAAATAAGTTTCGCAGTGTCTATCAAGCACCAGTCTCTGTCAGGTCGCCCTAGTATAAAATCATGTTCTTGTATTACAAGTATTTCTATAGAATCTGCACCGATAACCTTATTATACTTGCACAAAATCACTAAATACCTCTGACCCCATCACTAGCCCAAAATCCGACCTCATCATTTCAGATATATCTCATTGCGTGTAAATAATGACTCTAAGAGCATTTTATTCGGGGATTTTGTATTCGGAAGTTTCTTTTTATATTTAACTTTTACTACTAATATTTTAACTCTTCCTACCCTACACGGTTGATATATATGCCATAGTCACATATATAGGCCATAGTAACATATATAGACCATAGTAACATTGCTAAAAACCCAACACCACGGATACTTCGATCTTCTAATAATGCATTACCAAACATCCGACTTTATTAATTTCATAGGCATATATTATACAACATAATAAATAATATATGATATACTGAATTTTATGTGTGAATTGCAATTATTATGTCTTCTAATATCTTTAATTGTATATTTTTAATTTTAGTTTTTATAGTACGTATATTATACATTTATTTTATTGTTATTATATCTTTCTCTATTAATTATTTAATAATTTCATCATATATTTTTCCATACGTACGTATAATTATCTTTATTCTTTAAAACCTCTAGATATATATAGTATGTCACGTTTTCTCTTCCGTTATTCATTATGTGATGATTCAGCAATTGTAACACCATTGTGAGTTATAGCACGCCAGGTAATGTTTCTTGTGTTAGTTTTTCTCATGAGCTAGAATACAAACCGAACTGTTTGAGGGAGTCCTTCAGATTGCCCTTGAACCATTTTCGCTGTCCTGCTACGGGTCTTTCACTTTAGACATTTTACTGTAAAGCAGTTGTTTCGGGAGCCTTGAATCGGTCATGCGGTATATCTGACCTATTGAACGAATATGGAGCTGCTGTAACATTACCTGTACTGACAGAAGATTTTAACTGGCTAAAACCTCTGTGTCTGTTATCTTATCTTGTCACTTAATTTTAAAAAATCTTCAGAGGCAGATTATATCGGAATGGTTCAGATTCTTGGCATGTCTGGCATATAAAGTCCAAGTCTTACAAGCATAATAAAATGGCAATAATCACAGCTCGGTATACGTTGTTCTAAGATGTCCAAAGGCAACACTAAACTTGGCTAGCCTGCAATCGATTTCATCGTGTATATGTACATCTCTTAATAGAATACTGCCCAAATAAGTGAATTTGTCCACAAATTCAAGATTGGACTCGCGAATTGATATCTAAAGCTCAACATACGTTTTTCCAGGAACATACTTGTACATTACTTCAGTCTTCTTTAGATTTATAGTCAGACAAAAATTGTCGCATGCCTTAAAAAAAACGACCAACAATATATTGTATCTTTGGCTCTGTAATACACACACACACACACACCCACACACACACACACATATATATATGTGTGTGTGTGTGTGTGTGTGTGTGTGTGTGTGTGTGTGTGTGTGTGTAATTATTCTTTAAAAGTTACCAGTTTTTCACTGCAAAACACTTTATTTCCAAATCAATTGTTTCCGCCGATTCGGAAAGCATATGCTTTCATGAGATGAAAATACACACCTATAAATGCCTCTTATCATATTTGATGATATCAGGCTGATGAATCGGACTACTGTTCTCTATTTGAGTGTGATTGTCACAACATTTGGGTCGATGTACCTTCCGACCTTCTTCAGGTGTATCTTGTCGAACTCGGACATGTTTCTCTCAAACTCGGGTATTTAGACGGATTTTCGAGCGGAACTCTTTATTTACTTCACGAGGATAGCGCGCTCGTTTTCCGTCACCCATGACTCCTGAATGTTGAAAGTTCAATCCCCAGTGTGGGCGACCGAAAAATACAACTGTGAATTACTTAGGAGCTCTATCCAGTCACTGTGAAGTGAATAACGGTTTCAGCTGAAATTCTGGCCAAATTCCCGAGTTGGACAGAAACATTCCCGAGTTCGACAAGATGCACCTGAAGAAGGTCAGAGGTTACGTCAATCGAAACCTTGTGAACATCACACTCAAGATGAGATGAATAGTCCGGTGAATCCAAATAATACGAATAACCAATCCTCATCTAAAAAATTCAAACACGTTATTCATTTAATATAGTATCATATAGTATAGATTTTCATTTTCTAACTTAACTTAAAGGTATGTTACGAGGGGCGTGCAATAAGTAATGTCTCTGATCCAATTTTATTTGTCTGATCTAGCTGAAATTTTGCATGTGCAATGATTTATATCTCTATGGGTTATGTGGCCAATTACAGCTCTGAACGAATTGTGGTTTCTGTTTTACAGGTGTTTGAACTGAGTCAGGTGTGAAATGGAGCCTGTTGAATGTCGAGCAGTGATCCAGTTTTTGTATTTGCAAGAACGAACACCACAGGAGACTTTTGATGAAATGAAAGAAACTTATGGTGATAATGCCCCGTCATATGACCTTGTAAAACGCTGGCATCGAGAATTCAAACATGGCCGGAAGTCTGTGGAAACAGCTCCCAGACCTAGTCGCTCCCGTTCTGCCATTGATGAGGCATCTGTCCGTCAAGTTGAGGCTGCCATTTTGGAAGATCGGCAAATATTCGCCAAATAGCCCAAGATGTCAAGATTAGTATAGGGTCTGTGGAAACTATCATTCATGACATTTGCATATGCATAAGGTGTCTGCCAGATGGATTCCCAGGTTGCTCATACCATTCCAGAAGCGAGAACCCGTCGAGTGCTCGAGGATGAATTTGGAGATGTGCCTAGAAGATGAGTCAAACTTTTCAAAAGACTGATTACACAGGATGAAACCTGGGTCCATCACTATGATCCAGAGACCAACGCATAGTCAATGCAGTGGAAGCACTTGGACTCACCACCTCCAAAAAGACAATGATGCAGCTCTTCGCTGGCACGGTCATGCTCACAGTCTTCTGGGACTAGAACGGAGTAGTGATGACAGATTTCCTGGCAAAGGGTACCACAATTACAGGAGCCTATTATGCTTCATTTTGGGGGAAATTAAGGGAAGCTATCAAAATCAAGTGGCTGGGCAAGACAACTCGCATGTCGCCAGATCAGAAGCACGGGCGTTTGGTTATGAAATCCTTCCCCATTCTCCCTACTCTACTGACCTTGCATCTTTTGACTTTTACCTCTTCCCAGCCATGGAGTTGTTTTTGAAAGGAAACTGTTTCCCCGATGACGCAGCCTTAACTTCTGAAGTCACGTCGTGGTTGGAGGACCAACTTATGGTGTTCTACACAAACGGTCTCCAGAGCTGCATCAAACGATGGGAGAAATGCATAACTCTGGGTGGTTCCTATGTAGAGAAAGACTAATAACTCTGCCAAGTTTCGTTGCTCTACTGCTATGGGAAGTGGGTCAGGGGCATTACTTATTGAACGCCCCCCGTAATATGTTAACCATATTCATTCGTACTTGAAATTTCAAAATATATTATGACAATCAAATGTATCTTGCTTTCTCCTCTCAAACTATGTATGCATGATAGGAGCAATCACTGAACAATTATGTCAGGTCTTAAGTCCTAACAAGCAAAATATCGCGAACAGTCAAACTGTCGATAATGAATAAGAAGTTCTACAAAAACAAAAGAAAACTTAACAAACATCCATTGAAAATGAGCAAAATTAGAAACACAATATGTACTGAAACTGAACTTATTAAATATTAATTGAAAATCAGTAAAATCAGAAATTATTCAAAAAGATATTTTTCGGCGAAACAACATTCTGTATATAAACATTTTCTTGATTTATTAATTAAAAATATTTATTGACAAATATTTTTATTTAAAAAAAATTAATTTAAAAAATAAATTAACACGATTTGATTTAATACTGAATTTTAACTTAATTCAATAAAATCATCAAGCAAAACAGAAATTCTGCATACACAATTATTTATGATAAGAGCAAAGGGCATGAAAATACTGGAAAATACTGAATTATAAATTTAAAATAAAGAACAGAATTAATTAAACAACAAATTCAAGATTTAAAAAAAAATGAATACAAAAATAATTGAAATACGAAGTTACTAGTGTGGAAATACATCTTTTTTAAATCACACTAAACTAGAAACATTTTTGTAGTTAGAAATGAGTATCAGTATATTTGTGTTAATATAAATCAAAGTTTATGACAAGCAAGACTGGAAGCATGAAACTGCAATGTTTTTAGAACATGTTAAAATCCAAGAGTACACAGTTCTGGACTTCATAAATATATGTCTTTTGTTAAGTTCAAAACAGATCAATCCGACTACCGGTATTGCGTTTGTATGAAAAAATATTAAAACGGTATGTTTTGTTAAAAATCGTAATTTTATTCAGTTAAAAATACTTGATGAATTTACATGATTCTGGTAAAATGGCATCTTTCGGCTCATGACGTGTACATATGCCATAAAAATTTTCATTTTCCTTGTATTTTTTAATTGATCTGAATTCTTAATAACAAACACATTTTGAATGGTGGATAAAACCTGTTAATACGAAACGTTCAACTCTATTTGGAAAACTGTTTTATTTTGCATGTATTGTATGAAAAATGTTCGTTTCACTAAAATTTTGAACGAAAATAAAATTAGTTATGAAAATAGTTAACCTTCACCACGAAAATACTAAACTTAAAACAGCCTTTTAATACCAAAAATGTGTTTATAGAAGTTATTAAATTTCAATGAGAGGAATAAATAAATTAAAACACTTACGGTTGAGACTTAACTTTTACTACATCTACTGACTTCCAATGTCGAAGAGTAAAGATATCTCAGCAATATATCTACAATACTGTAAAAAGTTTTTTTGTTATTACTAGCAGGTTTCCCGGCGTTGCCCGGACGTAAAATACGCATAGGTATCATATTTTAATTAATGCAGATTTTTTTTTATTTATTATTAACAAAAATACCGTAGGTTTTATACGTAACGTTAAATTCCTTAAAAATGAAGGAAAAATAGGAACGAAACTAAAACATGTGCATGCGAGTATTATGTTTGTAAGTAAAAAAAATACGTGAGATGTGATCGAAACCAAAACCTAATGACAGTGTTTCAAGTACGATAACCATTAGGCCAACATAGTACGTATCTGAAAGGTCTTTTCAAATGTACTTATTTTAACATCAATCATCTGTCATGTAAATAATTCACGCTGCATATTCGTGAAACAGTTGACAAATAGAGAAAATGCGATAACCAACACGTACCAATTTTTTAATGTTGACACCTAAGCCATTTTTGGATGTAAACCGATTAAAATGTTTTCTTCGTGTCTAAATAACTTCTATACTAAATTTAAAGGCTGCAGATAGACAATTCGTATATAGGTTGAGAAGTGTCCCCACACACACATCGCACTTTTATAAAGAAGAGACTAGATAAAATACCTAAAAAAAAATAGCTATACAGCCAACGTTTATGGGATATTTTGTGTTTTAAAAGCTCTAAAATCATTTTCATTATTCTGACGAGAAATCTTTTTTGATCTTTACGAGCAAATATACAGTTAAAAGATAAATAAGTCAACAGTATTTGTGCCATTATCAGAAAACCATTTGTAAAATTCTCATTAAAAACCTGTTTGCAAACAGGCTTTAAACTAAAGTCGTGTGTGAATTAGTGATTGTATATACTTACGGAACATAATTTTCATGGCAAGAAATATTAAGTTTTAATTGCACGTGTCCAAATGTAAAATTTTCTTTGATTTTATTTAGAAAATATAATACAGTTAATTTAGGATAATAATTATGAATTTTGCGGCGATTTCGTTGATAATTGAAACAAAAAAATGTCGGTCCTGTTGTATAATCAAGGCCGTAGATCAGTGACTTAGGAATTTACCTGTGAAATAAATTTTAGTGATAGGGTCTGTTATATTAGCTTCGATCTCGTTTAATACTCGACTAATAATACAAATTAAAAATGTACATATATCGGAATAATAAACCTTACCACATGTATCGATTAGTATATATTGAAATGCCTATTATAAGTTTCGAGAATCGTTAATTAATGATCGAAAAATCCGATTACATAAGGAACAGTCAAATTTTGAACAAAGTTAACAGATTATAAAGCCTAAATTCACAAATTAGTTTTAGAAGTTTTATCATCGCCAAGTAGAAATTTCAGGCGTATAAAATCAACAGTAGGTTCTTTAATAAGACATTGGCGCGTTCGAAATGGATTATTCTGTTTAAGGCACAATTGAACTATCATAAGTGAGTTCAAAATTTAAACTTAAATTCAAGTCATAATATAAAAAATAATTTGAGAAAATAAATAGTAGGTTCTTTACAGTGAAATATAGACTACAATATATATATATATATATGTGTTAAATACAGAAGTAATCAACCATCTCAACAAAAATAACCTTCTTAGTGACACTCAATATGGTTTCCGTTCTGCTAGATCTACAGCAGATGTGCTTACAGTTATATCTCATAGGATTAGCAAATCTCTCGACGGAGGCAACCTTTCTAGGGCAATTGCTCTTGACATATCTAAGGCCTTTGATAGGGTATGACATAAAGGTTTACTTCATAAGATCTCTAGCTATGGTATAGCTGGAAATGTCTTCTCAATTATTAAATCATTTCTTTCTGATAGGTTCATAAGAGTAGTAGTTGAGGGGCAAAAATCAGAAGCCCACAGTATTAATGCCGGTGTCCCTCAGGGTCCATCCTGGGCCCAACTCTTTTCCTGATCTACATTAATGATCTTCCAAATCACATCCTTACATCATTTGTAGACATTTATGCTGACGACACTACCATTTATGGTAGCACATCTAAGACCGTAAACGATCAAGTTCTCTCCAATTCTCTCTCCTCTGATCTTGAGCATGTAGTACAATGGGGAAAAGAGTGGCTGGTTACTTTTAATGCATCTAAAACCAAGCTTCTCTCTTTACATCATCAACATTCTGATTCCCATCTGGCATCAATTGAAATGAATCGCTCTCGTCTTCAGGAGGCCTCAAGTTTTGACAAGCTTCTGGGCTTGACCATTACTCCTGATCTTAAATGGAACACGTACATCAAATCTGTTGCCAAGGCCGCTGGAAAAATGGTGGGATCTTTCTATCGATCCAGTAGATATCTCACTGCTGATGCTATTCTCTATTTATATAAGAGCCAGGTACGTCCAAGGATGGAATACTGTTGCCACATCTGGGCAGGAGCTGCTAGAAAGGACTTGTCCTGCCTTGATAGAGTTCAAAATAGACTTCGTAGCCTCGTAGGAGATGTCCTTTTCTCTTCCTTGCAACCTCTATCTCACAGAAGAGATGTTGTGAGTTTGTCTATGATGTATCGTTATTTTCATGGAAAGTGTTCAACTGAGCTTCAATCTATGGTCCCCCCTCGCAAAACATTCACAAGAAACACTCGTCTAGCTGTAAACACTATCAATAATTCCCCCCACTCTTTATCTGTGCCTAAACCTAAACGTAGATTCCATGAACAAAGCTTTTTTATTAGAACTGCACGCCTGTGGAATTGTCTTCCGTTTTCCTGCTTTCCGGCTGACTACAATATGGTTGTCTTCAAGTCTAACGTAAATAAGTTCTTGATGAGCCGTTCCATATAAGTTATCAAATTTAACAAATTTTCATTACTAATGTTTATTATATTGTCCAATTTCTACTGTACACTCTTTAACCCTTATCCTTGAGTGGCCTCTTGGCCTTGATAATGTGGTGATACCTATGAAAAAAAAAGAAAAAGTCCAATGTGAACAAGTTCTAATTGAATCGTCCCCCTAAGTAATCCAAGTTACAAAATTCCCACTGTTTACTATGCTAAAATCACAATGACTAATGTATACCTATTAACCCTTATCCTTGAGTGGCCTCTGGGCCTTGATAAGTGGTGACACCCATGTAAAAAAAAATATGTGTGTGTGTGCATGTATATATATATATATAACTACTTCGTTTAGTTACATAAATTAATATACGAAATAGAAATTTATGCGTAAACTTCAAGTATTTACTTCACCAGTACTCGATACGTATGTAGAGCTACGCAGTAAGTTATAAAATATATATGGCGATTAAGCTACACAGAATATTCCGCGTTTCATCCACGCTAGGATTCCTCAGACTTATGCGAGAATTTTGTGGTTTTCTCGCGTTTTTATATACGCACCTTCTAGTTAGCCAATCAGCTTCCTAGTTTCCTCGTCAAGGAATTTTTTTTTTTATTGTTGAATGTACTTTGTGGACGTCACGTTAAATTTAGATAAAATACATATGAACCCTACTTAAAATACAACAATAAAAACACCGCATAAAAACAACACTAGTGAATAAATACTGGGAACTCAAAGAAAGCGGGCATTCGCTTGTAGTCGAATGGAAAATAATAAGACAAGCTACAACGTGTAGAGACCTAGACGACCAATGTAGATTATGCTTTCATGAAAAAGTTGCTATCTTGTACTTTAAAGAACCCTAACATCAATTAAACTGTATAAGAGAAATAGCGAACAACTGTGTTCACAAGATAAAATTTACTCTAGGATAGCGATACGAAATGGTTTTAAAAATAACAAAAACAATAGAAAATAAACAAATAAATAAATTAAATAAACATGAATATACATAAATGATCACACATATATGTATATATATGTACATATATGTGCATATATGTATGTACATATATATTATATAAACTAACATAAATAAATCCTAACCTAGATTTAAAACAGATCAAGAAACTATATATCCAGGTTAAATAGAGCACACACAAAGGAACAGGATAACCAGAGGTCAAATAGGTCTTTGTCCGATAAGTGCATGTTCATTGGCTCATAGGAAGGGCGCGGTCGATACTAAGAAAGCTGATTGGCTAACTACAATCTCAATAGAATGTGCGTATATTAAAACGACAGACACCACAAAATTCGCGCATAAGCATGAAGAGTCCTAAAGTGGATGAGACGCGGAATATTCAGTGTAGCTTAATCGCCATATATATATTATAACTTACTAACTAGCTCTACCTTCGTATGGAGCACTTTTAAAGTAAATACTTAAAGTTTACGCATAAATTTATACTTTCGTATATTAATTTTATGTAAGTAAATGAAGTAGTTATAGATATATATGTGTGTATGTATGTGTGTATGTATGCATATATATATGTATATATATTTATATATATATATTGTATATATATTACACTAGATGCACCCTGCCACGCGTTGCTGTTGCTAAAATTTGGTGCAATGGTAAAAACAAATAAAAAGAGAAAATGCATGTTTCTTATATTCTTAGTACAGCAATCCACTTCAAAAACTGAAAAAAAGGCGAAAATGCAAAAAAAAAAAAAAAAAGCCTTGACCATCAATCAGTGGATTTAGCCGAACATTACTAAAATGTTGAAAACCTAAATCCAGTTATTTTTTTGTTTAGTTTTTTTTTATTTTTTGGATCCAAAAATGTGATTTGTTTTATTTGGGCGGGAAGGGGTTACTATACACAGATTAAAAAAAAATTGTCCAATATCAAATAAATGAAAGCAAAGGTAAGGTAATTTACGCTTCGACCTAACTGGATATTTTTTTAGTGATTTTATAAATAAAATGTTTAATCGGCCCGAAAACCACACATTGTTTATCGATGTATTTGAAAAAGAGAAATAGTCGCAGACTCTGTGGAATATGTTAAGTTTGGGAAAATAAGCTAAAAACTATAAAAAAATATACAAACCAGTGTCAGAAACCCACCGAATATATGTTGCCGTGACATAGGCTGACATATTCGGTGGGTTTCTGACAATATTTTGTAGAGTTTTATCGTTTTAACTCGTTTTCCCAAACTTACCGTAATCAACAGTGTCCGCCAACATTTGTATTTTTCAAATTTTAGCCGACTAAACATTAGATTAAATAAAAAGGTTTGTATTACTAAACACAGATACGAAAAAGTTGTCGAAAAATAAGTATATAAAAAATAAATGTTATCAAAGGCAAGATAAGTAACTTTTCTACCTAACTGGATAAGATTTTAGTGTTTTCATTTACTGTAAAATGTTTAATCGGCTCGAAAACATGCAGTTTTTATTGGTATAGTTGAAAAATACAAATGGCGCAGACTGTGTTGAACACGTTAAGTTTGGGAAAATGAGTTAAAACTAAAAACATATACAAAATACTGCCAAGAACTCACTCAATACATTTTCCCGTGACACGGGATGACATATATTCGGTGGTTTTTACACTACTTTGTATATTTTTTTAGTTTTAACTCATTTTCCCAAACTTAATGTACTTAACACAGAGTCCGTCGCCATTTGTAATTTCTAAATATATAGATGAACGCTATGTTTCTCAAGCCGAATGAAGATTTCACATTAAATAAAAACCCTAAAAAATTATCCAGTTTGGTAGAAAAGTAACTCCTCTTTCCTTTGATAATATTTGTTATACATTTTCTTTTTGACAACTTTTTCGAATCTATGTGTACTAACCCAATAAAAACACTAAATTATCCAGTTAGGTAGAAAAGTAACTTATCTTGCCTTTGAAAATATTTACTTGTTATATATCTGTTTTTGTTGATCACTTTTTCAAATCTTTGTGCAAGTACAAACACAAAGGGGTTATTTTTCTGTCTATTTTTATTTTTGGTACCGCGCTATTTTAAAACTGTTTTTCCAAGTAAAATATAAATTTCAATATACATATTTTTTTATTTCTTTTTTACCTTAGGTTCACCTCCACAATTTTCTTTAAAATGACTACTTGTAAAGGATTTCGACTATGCTGAATAAGAAAATCTCATTTAAAATTCCCAGAGGCAAATAGTTTTCGAGATATAAAGACATGTACTACGCACTATAATTCACTGGCGGCCATGAATAAACCCCCAACTTACCCACGTCAAAAACGGCTTCCTCTCCATCTTAAGAACGGCTTTCGAAATAAACACCCCCGATCTACCCATGTTAAAAATTGTGGAGGTGGACCTAATGTGAAAATTTATCTTATGTTTTTTTTAATAAATTGTTAGTTGAAAGCACAGAATAGTTACAAAACACCATCCTCTTACTATGGTAGAATGGCTGAAAAAAATAACGAGTTGCTTGGTAGAAACTTTTCTGTATTTGTCGTAACAATTTATTAAATAAAGAAAAAGCATTCATATTTTCTTATATAAAAACAACTTCTGTAAAAAAAAATGTACTTTTCATTTTGTTAAAAAAAAAATGTTCTTGAAAAAAAAACAAAAAATACTCTGACCTAACAATTTACAGTAAAAAAGGAAAAACAAGGCAATCGAATCTTAATCGAACCGAATTGCCAAATAGGTTCCGGCTACAATGTCACTTTTTTTAAGTTAGATTCAACTTTCACAATATTTTTTTAATAATTTCACGATATCTTTTTAAATTAATAAATTGTTAGTTGAAAGCACAGAATAGTTACAAAACACCCTCCTCTCTCCATGATAAAAATGCCTGAAAAAAACGTATTGTTTCAGCACGTTACCAAAACACGTATGTACCTTAAAGTTTTTTCGAAAGAAAACCCTGCACTTTCACCGAACAATTTATAGTTTTAATGATAAGAATGTTCATATATCTTATATAGTAACAACTGTTTAAAAAAAAAACAAAAAAAAAACGTGTACTGCCAATTTTGTTAAAAATGATTTTTACAACGAAGATGGTTTTGTTAAGGTTCTTCGACTTTCATGTTTCAACTCCAAACGCACCTTCTGGGGTACAATTTGTTTTTTAATTAAAAAAATTAGGAAGATAAATAAATGAATTTAACATTTTTAAAATAGGGTGTGTTACTTATCGATTAAATAGACAAAGAAATCTTGTAATTCGAAAGTCGTAAAATTGTGAGGCATGAACTGAACCGAATTTCGGTTCTACCGGAAATAACATCGAGAACAGTCTCGGAGAATAGACTTACGAAAAATATTTTATTTAATATTTTTATAATTAGCAATTTAAATTTATTTTAATAACATAAAAACATTCCTCGACTCTAAAGATAGACCGTATGAAAATTTCAATTACATTGGTAATGTAGAAATATCGTTTTATTGATAACTAACGAATCAAGAATTAGAATTTTATATATATGGATATATGTATATTATATATACATGTATATGCGTATATATGTGTGAACATGTATATGTGTATATATGTATATATATTATATATGTATATATATATGTATATATTTACACGTGTGTATATATACGTATATATATATATGCATATATATGTGTATATATATGGGTGTATGTATATATTATATATTTGTGTGTATACATTATATATATGTATATATATATTGTATTGCATTATATATATATATATATATATATATATATATATATATACGCCAAAAGCTCTGGCCTCGATGGAGAGGTGACTACAACTTGCTGCTATGGTTTCAATTGGTCTGAAATGACAGCAACACGTACGGAGACTTGGTGTTAAACATTTCTTATATGTCGTATCTTCCGTCTTTTAGAAACAAGGTAGGGTTATGCATATCACTACAATCAAATAATTCTTACACAGTGAAATTTACTTCATCTATGAAAACCAAAGAGAGGAGATTTTATCATGAAGAATATTCGGAACAAATATCCCCTTTCTGTTATTTTAGATCATTTAAAACTATTGCAGCAATTTTTAGTCGTCCCTCCGTCAAGGCCACAGGATTTGGGAAAATATTAGATATTTTTCATAGTTCATATGCAAAGCTAAGAAAACAGATGTCTATGCCTTAAACAAGTCATAAATGTAAAAAAAGTGCCTGAAATGCGCTCCGGATCATGGTTGATCGCCTTAATTTGCGACCTTAAATGTTAATGTCACTACGCCATGTTAGCTTATTAGCTTTCCAGCGAGCCTTCATTTTTTTCTAATTCTGATAAATAGTCTCTGAGATTCGGAACTCATAAAATCGCCAAATAAGTTATATATGGTTTTTATTAGTATTCTCAACGTTTGGTGTATTAAATTGATCCATTACAAGTTGTTCCGTAAACGGAATAAACATTACCCGTTCATATCTTCAGATGCTTTAAACTAAAATAAATTTATTTTAACTTAAACCATCTGAAGATATGAGCAGTAAATCCCTATCCCGTTTATTGAATCACATTTTAATGGATTAATTTAATACACACAAGGTTGAAAATAATCATTAAACAGACATATTTAGCTCTACCAACGTTTTAGGCACTCAGTCTTGTTTTTTTAATCAAATATACTTCCCTCATATTGAATATTGAAATGTTCATATCTTTGGTTCTACCAAACTACTCTGTCAATTTTCAGTCTAGAGACACGAGATTTCACATAAAGTCAAATAAGATTTGAGAAAAAAATTTTAATCGGTTTTCGACCAGAAATTTAATTGTCGTGGGGTTAAAGTTCAACGAGTTTACCTTTGAAAACACTACGGAACTCTTCCGCCAATTTTAAATCGAAACAGTGGAAATTTCAAATGTAGGTTAGTTGGAGAGGAATAAAACCTTTTTAATTTGATTTGAGCCCAATAGGGGTGAAAATTTAACCTCTGCAGTCTCTACCAAATTACCCAGCCAATTTTTGGTTTAAACATTTGAAAATTTACACGAAGTGCATTCAGACATAGGGTAAGCTTTTTAATCGTTTTATGGCCGAAAATTTTACTTCCAAGAGTTCAAATTTCAAAAGAGTTGACCTTTGAAGACTACCAAACACTTCCGCAAATTTTGGGTCTAAACATTTGAAATTTTAGATGTAGGTTACCTGGACATGAGTCAACATTTTTAATATATATATGCATATGCACATGAAGTTAAGAACAGTACATAGGGATCGAGCAAAGCCAGGTTGCACTGCTATTATTATAATAAATACGAAATCTGAATTAATCAATATATTATATTTAGGCGTATTTTACAACTGGGCAATGCCCTATTGACTACTTCTAATGTACTAAATGTGAGAGGATAAATTATAAAGTATGCAATATATAAAAACATTCTAAAGCGATAAAGAATTCTCACTTACCATGCGACTCAATTGAATAAATAAATAAATGCATGTATGTATATATATATATGTATGTATATATTATATATATATATGTATGTATATATATGTATGTATATATTATATATATATGTATGTATATTATATATATATATATATATGTATGTATATTATATATATATATATATATATATAATAGGACAAGAGTATGAAATGAAGACACAAAATTGGTAGATATGGAATGGATCATCTATTTAATAATGAAATACAGGCAAAATTTGTGGGATAGAAGGGACTCTTTATGTTAGGGCATTTCGAAGTCTAATGCTTCTCATCAGAAGAGTAGAGAAGGTGCAGGTAGCATGGGGAAGATGCGGCGTCTAGCGTAAGATTCATTAGGGATTAAAGAGATTAAGAGGAATGTTGGGGGAAGCTTTATTGAATTCTAAATAAATAAGGAGAAGCTTGTTATATATAGTATGATATATAAAATTTATATATGATCTTTAACATAGTATTGAGAATCAGGAGTATATGTATTATGGTTAAATAGGGGGTGTATTGTTGCTGCGTAATAATTTATTTTAACAGTTTGTGGGGGTGTCTATTTTCTATGGATCGGGTAATTTTGATTTTGATTAGTGCCACCTAAACGGCAAATGGCGGCTATAAATTCGCTTATAATTGGGGGGGGGTGTAAAACTGAAAGGTAATATGCGGCAATAAATTTATAAGTTTCTACTGTTATGATATAGGGAGTATGATCATTAGGGGGCGGTCGGATATTAGGGTGGCAATGACTATGAGTGCGTTTAACTTGATCAAAAGGTTAAGTATACCTATTGAGGTCAAAGTGGAGGAGTAAGAAAGCCATTACTACTTTTCAGAGTGTAAAAATATACCAAATAATAGTAGGGTAATCATAATAGTACGACAGAGTATAGTATAGTAATGAAAATTATAATAATAGTAGTAATAATTAAGCTGCATATTTGCATAAATAGAAGTAAAATTGAAGATAAAAATAAAGATGAAATAAACACAATATTAAAGGTAAGCATTAAAAATAAATATTAAGGATAATATTACCATTAGTTATGATAGAAGTAAATTCAAAATTAATGTTAATAGTGATAATGGTAGCGGTAATGGTACAATGACGGGGATAATAATAATAATAATAATAATAATAATAATAATAATAATAATAATAATAATAATAATAATAGCGTTAAAAACAATGCAGTAATAATAATGATAATAATAAAAGCAGTAGTAACAATACTTCTACTACTACCTCCAACATCACCACCACAACGACCAATAATAATAATGGAAATATTGTTAACACTATTTATTAGGGGTGCATAAAAGAAATGGATACAGACAAGTAGGGGGGACAGAGTAGCAGGAAATTGGGTTGAGGAGTAAGGTGTAAGTTGTCCCGTACAAAATAAAGACAAATAAAGAATAGACAAGATTGTTTGGTGAGGAGGGTGGCTAGTCTCCCTGAAAGATTAAAAAGAAGACCTTTCAAAGGGCGAACGAACCCTTTTTCGGAGTCAACGCCCAGCTAGCACCGTGTATATTTGTATGTATATATATGTGTGTGTTGGGGTAGAGAGGGCTAAAGTAAGCCGTGGTGAAGGCAGCCTTTCTATGAGAAGCAAATCTCTGATTAAAAAACCATAAAGCGGGAGACCAGTACCCGCATTAAGCTGGTCTATTCTGCTCTTGCTTGTTACTGAATCTCAAAATTTTGAACCGAGAGAGAGACTTAGCTGTCGTACAAATCTAAAACTCCGTAACATCATCTTTGTATAGATACTTTCTCAGGTATTTGGGCTCATGAACTTTAAGTGTCTGAGGGAGTGGCACTCGTCTGACAAGGCGTTGTAATCATCATATATATATATTCCTATTCTCATTCATTTTCTTTCATTATTGATTTTCACATATACATATGTGAGGGGAGATGGGCGTGGACAGTTGTGTGTGCGTGTAGTTTAGTGTAGAACAAAAGATATTAATGTATTTAATATATATTGATTTCCAAATATTAAACAAACAATGACTGTGAATCCCTCAGCTAATATCGAACCACAAAACATTTAGCGCCCCAGTCGCGTTCTCTACCGTTTTACCTATCGACAGACAGATAGGAAATTTAAAATTTAGCAACTTCAAGCGATAAATGAATTTGCCCATGCGCAACATTAACAAGCATTTTTAAGTTAAAGTGAGCATTGTCGCATTTACTCATTATAAAGAATTCTTGGTGTATGATCACTATTTCCTGTTTATTTCAGCGTTATGTTACCAGCTGTTTAAGTGTTTATCGGTAAAATATTTTCACACAGATACACATTTATACACCTATTGTTATATATAAATAGATGAACGATAGCAGACACGTTACGTAAGCCAACTACTTTCTTTTTCGTATTTAGGGCGACAGTATGAGTTAAACGTTCGTCTTCAGTGACAATTATGTAATCTTTCGGACGAGCTAATTGTTTTTCTTTTGCTATAGTCTTCCAATTATTGCAAATTGATATCGATCATCATATAAACATTATGCTAAAATTAATTAATTTATTTGAAACGAATAATAGAAATGTTTTAGAAAGACATCGTGGACAGTTAGTTCGTCTAAAACATAGACACACACACACAAATATATATATATATATATATATATATATATATATATATATATATATATATATATATATCCTAAGACTCTAGCCTTGATGTAAGAGAGACCAAAACTTGCTGCTATGGTGTTAAGAGATATGAAATAACAGCAAGGTAAGACTTGTTTCCAAATATTTCTCATCTGTTATGTCTTCTCACTCTGATAATTAGGATGCGATTATGAATATCTCTATTATCAAATAATCCTTATACTCTGTGAAATTTACTTAAAGTATGGAAACCAAAGAGGGGAGATATAACATATTAGGAACATTTGGAATCAAGTCTCCCTTTGCTGTTATTTTAGGTCATTTAAAACTATAGAAGCAATTTTTAGTCTCCACCCCATCAAGACCAGAGAATTTGGGAAAATACCAGATACTTTGTAATTCACATGCACAATAGGAAAACAAATGACTATGATTGAAACATTTTATGGGTGTGATGAAAGTGCCAAAATAGACACTTAATAATATGTAATAAACTTACCATGCAGCCTTAAGGGGATAGTTTGCGTAGCCTACTAATTAAATGAGGTCATCAGCTTTCCAACGAGCAAATATTTGTTACATTCTGATCAATAATCGCTGAGATTTGGCGCTCATAGTATTGCCAAAAAGGTTACCACCTTTTTGGCAATATTATGAGCGCCAAATCTATCAGCTATATATATATATATATATATATATATATATATATATATATATATATATATATATATATATTTAATTATTATTATTATCATTATTATTATTTTACAACCTTAAAATATTAACTTAGTTTATTACAATTGTTTCTGCAGGCAGGGAATCCCCTGTCTGTTTCTTCAGATTGTACAAGTCGACACGAGAAAGGAAGAAAATATGATTTGTGGGAACATGTGTGGATATTAGGAAAACGAGAGAAATATACAAACAAAGAAAATATAATTATAAAAACTATTAATTATAAAAGAATGAGGTATCCAGCCAAATGAGATTGGCATTATTAAAAGGTGTAGGAAAACTGTCCTTTTAGCAAAAACCGACGATTGACCAAAAGGAACCAAGCCGGATACTTTGATCCTCCAACAGGCCTTTGGATTCAGTAAGGCAACTTATCTACGTGGTCTTTTTTTCTCTACAACTGAACAAAAATAATAGATAGGAAAAATATAGGACTTATCGGAATGTCGGATAGCTAATTGTTTGAAAACTCTGACGGTCTCAAATATGAAATTACTATAAAGGCTTTAATTAAGGAAATAAAAAGATTTAACCATGAATATGAAATCAAATTTAATATTAAATATTAAATATCCTTGATGTCACTATTAACCTTACAAATGATACATATGAACCTTATGCTAAAGACAGTACAGATCCCTCATATATACCCCTATTATCTAAAACACATTATTAACCACATCCCTCAATACATTGAAAAACGAATTAGCATTAACTTACTGATACTGGAAATTTTCAATAAACTCAGACACTATGAAGCAGCCCTGAAAGAAAGTGGATACACTGATACCAGCACAAATTATATTGGTCTGCCCCCTAATAAGGACACTAAAAACACAGATTGATAAAAATTATTTGGTTTACTCCATTTTTAATATAATGATTAAACTTAAACTGGAGAAAAATGATTCAAATTAACACTCACTTACCCCTAAATAATATCTTACACAAAATCTTTAATAAAAACGCCATAAAAGCTACAGTTGCAGTGACCACCTAGACAAATAAGTAAAAAAGATAATAATACAATACTCAACAGCAACAATAATCACAATGATAACAGGAATACAATAAACTTTAACTGTACAAATAAATCAGAATGTCCACTTAAACAACATGCCACAAACAAAAGTAGTCTACAAAGCAACAATCACCCTATAGAAAAATTACTGAGAAAAGATATTACATTGTAACTTTATTTAAAGACCGATGTAGAGTTCATAAATGATCCTGTAATAACCCTAACCACTTCTACAAAAGCTCACTTACTACCTACTATCATAATCTAATTCAAAATGATCTTGAACCTATTATTAACTTGGAGATTCTTAAGAAATCTTGTAGATAAAATTCTTTAACTTCCTCTATTTTCTCTGTCTATACAAAATATTATGCATTATTAACTTCAAACATAGATATAAATTATTAAACATTGAAATGGAAATGCCAATTATTTGTAGACACAAAAATCCAACATCCTTAACAACTTCATATCCTACTAAAAGTTATAACTCCCTCAATTTAATAATTTCACAATTTAACACTATCACTCTACATATTGTGACTTATTAATGAAGGAAACTGCTTCTCATCCCTTATGTAGCTCTATATTCAATTATTCCTATTGTAGCATAACCAAACACCTATGCTTCTAATAATCTGTATTCATTTTTAATCATTACTAAACTACACATCATTTTATAATTGTAACCTTTTATTTTTTAAAGACCCTCTACTCTTTTTATATGTTTGATCTCACACTTACTTTTTATTAGAAATTACTAAAAAGATAGTAACTGATAGTCTTTAAACTCCCCTATTTCCGTATATTTATACGGAACTTTCTTTATTTATAACTTCAAAGATTAAGAAAAATTATTGGATTTTTTAAGGTGAAACATTAACTTTTTTGCAAATGCTAAAATCACACCAACTTATCAATTTCAAACTCTTCAAAAGTTCATATAATATAATAATAATATAACTATCTTAATCAAGTAATTACACATTTTAACATTATTACCTTATCCACTTTGACCTACAACTAAAACAAAACAGAACCATTTACTTACGCATCATTAATGGCTCATACCTTTCTCATCTTTTACTTGTTTTATATCGTTTTAGGCCGTTCCAGATCTAATTATTTACACTATTTATTATTATTCTAATTATTACTATTTATATGTATATTTATATTTTACTTATTACTTGTGTATATTACTATTGTTTATAATTAATGATTCCTATATTGTATTAAATTCTATACGACGTCTACTTATTAATTAGTTACCTCTCAGCATATGTGCTGCTTTCTTGAATCGTCTTAATCTTCACTGTTATTCTCTGTCTATAATTTCTACTTCGTCGCATAATGGAAGATGGTTTCCATTTTCCTTCCAGATAGGGTTAGCTATATCTGATTTTTTAATATCTTCACGTACTAAGGTTTTTAAATGTTCTTCTAACCCTACTTTTTGTGGACGGCACGTCTCACGTTTGTATAGTTTTCCACGTTTACATGGGATTTCATATACACATTACTTGATCATGATTTTTTGTTTGGGGCTTCTCTAGCTGTTTCCGAAGAGTTAAGTACCTCATGAATACTATCTTAATCTCATATGGATTACATATTGGTTGAAGTTTTTTCAGAGAAGCCCTTCATAAATCGTATAAAAACTGTGGTGAGTGTCTGAGTGATGTCCTTTTGTGTCTGATCTAGCTAGCTTAGAGCTGATGTCATACTATCTGGATAGGTTTTTTCAGTGGGAGGTTTCTTTGTCCATCTCTTCTTGATATTTACAGCTGTTACTCCATGTTGCTTTTTATTAGTGTTGTAGGCAACGAACGATTTCTTTCTTTACAGTATATAGATGGTGGGAGTTGAAGTTTAGATATTGTCCAGTGAAAGTTGGTATACAGATGAAGTAAATCCCTAACCAGTGCGGGTTATCATCACATCTAGGATTGATAATTTGTTGGTGTGTTCTTTTTCCATCGTGAACTGTATAGTGGGACGGATCAAGTGCACATCGTCAAGTAATTTTTTAACATCGTCCTGATTGGGCCTGAGTATGAATCTGTCATCTACATATCGCGACCACGTCGTTAGTTTTTGTAGTGTTGAGTCTAATGCCATTTCCTAAATGTATTTTAAATATAAATTGGCCAACACTGGAGACAACTATGATTCCACCGACATATTTTCTTTATGAACAAAAAATTAGTTTCATATAAAACACTGAATACGAAATTGTTATAATTGTCTAAGGCAATAAATATTAACCACTTAAAAATTATAACTTTAAAAATTATTATATAAAGTAAGTTTAGGATTATTTATCACAATACGTCCTATTAATGCGTCCTATAAAACATTAATAAGTCTACATAAAAATAAAAAAAATGGTCTTAATATCATAAAACACAATAGCAACTAATTTTCCATTTTGGGGGGGGGGATTTATGTAATCACCCCAATATTTTTTATCATTGTTTAAACTTAATGAGTGTTTTTTTCTGGTGATTCAGTGCGAGGAACTTTGCAAAATTGGCACAATACATGGATGTTTCTGCGCTAGGAAAAGTCTGCTGTCAGGAATTAAACATTTGACATGTTGAAATAACTGTTAGATAAACAATGTCTTTTAATTTGAAATAAAGACTTTTTAATCATGTATTTATATATGCTGTTCAGTTATATTAAATACACATCGAACTTCATGAATAAACGGATTGATGTAAATGAAAGGTAAAATATAATGTAATAAATATATTTACCGATAACCCCCCATATATATATATATATATATATATATATATATATATATATATATATATACAGGGTGTCTAAAAATGTACTCACACTTTAACCCTTGCTAACATGCTGTCTTTTTTGTGTTGCAGGTGTGAGGTGTCAACCACAGCATGGCAGGAAATCAACTTAGCTTGGAAGAGAGGAAGTTTGTCCTGACATGTTATTGGAAGACAGAAAACGCCATTTACGTGCAAAGACGATTCAGAAGGAAATTCGCAAGACCACCACCAACGCGCCGGACCATTGCTCGCATCAAAGAGAAATTTGAAGCAGATGGAACCGTCGAGAACGTCAACAGGAAACGTTCTGGACGACCTCGGACATCCACGAGCCCTGGAAAAGAAGAGCAGGTGCAGGAAACACTCTTTCGATCACCACAGAAATCACTTCGACAAATTGCTCGGGAAACCCACATCTCAAAAGATAGCTTCCCTCGCATCATGAAGCGACTGCACTGGAAATGCTACATTCCAACACTAATTCATGCTCTCAAAGAAAACAATCCTGACCGCAGAGTCGAATTCTGTGAATGGTACCTGCCAAAATGTGCAGAAGATGCAGGGTTTCCCCACAAAATTGTGTGGAGCGATGAGGCAACCTTTTAAATTAAATGGCACCATTAATCGCCATAATTACACGTACTGGGGTCCTATAAATCCTCATGTAACACTTGATCACCATGTAAACTTGCCAGGAGTAACAGTGTGGCGTGGGATATCCGCACTGGGCATCATAGGGCCATTTTTCATTAACGGAATTTCCACTGGTGAGAGATACCTTAACTTACTTCAGGAGTGTGTTGGTCCACAAATTTCGAACATGATTCTTTAATCACATTCATCTTCTGTATTCAGAGCTATTCCATTTCACTGTAGGTTCATAACTAAAGGAGTTCTTTTTTTAAGAGTATGTATGGAAATCTTAATATAAAATATGGAGAGTACGTAATATAGAATATATTTTTGGAAAGCTTCTGGGATATTCTTAGTTATGATGTTCTATCTTGAGCATTAATGAAACTCACATTAACTACAACTATAAAAGAACGCTGATAGCATCAACTCTTCAGTCAGGAATTGTCATATTAAGTCCTTACGCCACTCAAGGTTGTTAAGTGCTGACTAGATCAACTCCGGCCAATATTTCCTGACATACAGATCTGATCGAAATTAATCTTAAAAAGAATCAATTACAAGAACCTTAAAATCTGGTCATTTGCTAATATTCATTTATTTTGCTTTCTGACCAAAGAAATATGTATTTTTATTCTCAATAACTAAGTCTATTTTTATTAAGGTAAACTAAGCTGAATAAGTAATTGCTTTTCCATTTTAGATCATTTATACATATTTTGTGTTTCCTTACGTTGATATACAATGCATAAATTATCGTTTTCTTTAAAGACTGAGTTTTAGTGCTTTTAAATATATGTGACAGTTTAATATCCCTAGAATTAAACACGTGACAATATATATATATACACACATATATATACGTATATATATATATATGTGTGTGTGGGTGTGGGTGTGTGTGTGTGTGTGTGTGTGTGTGTGTGCGTCTAGGAGTAAATATGAGTAATTTACCTACACACAGCAATCTGCAGTTCATCCTCATGGATGCAATATATATAATATATATATAATATATAAATATATATATATATACCTTCTCTCCTTCTTTGTCCCTCTCTCGTTCTCTCTCGCTCTCTCTCTCTTTATTTCTCTATTTCTCTCATTCACAACCTTTCTCTCTCTTTCAATGAAGAAAGAGAGACATTAAATATAATTTGATTGTTGTAAAAGCAGTCGAGGCTTGTACACCATACGCGAAGGATGTGCACGCAATGGGTCGACTAAATACTACTTGTTAACTTTTAAATAAATAATATATTTTTATAAAAATATATTTGTCGCTATTTTTATACAAGTGTTCGATTTCAGCATACCATTAATGCCGAAGATGGGAAGATGCCTGCAATGAACACACAAGATGTGACCCATCCCAGACAGTTATAGTTGACGACGGATCGACCTTTTTTGTTGATGTTTCAAGCATGTGTCGATCGTTGGATATCGTTTATTCTCCGGGGAGCTGGTTGCGTCCCCAATATGTTCCTCAACCAAGTACGCCCCCCACCTGGAGAGGTTATTTTGTCACATTTCGCAGTATGTGTTAAGCAAGAAAAAAGTAGCAGTGGGCAGGTAGGTTCAAACCGGTACCACAAAGAAGGGAAAGAATATGAAAAAAAAAATACGTGACGTCTTTGCTGTTGGCCAAACAGGTTTAAATTAAGGCAAATCAATCGAAAAGAGGTGATGACTTTCGAAAATATCGGCGAAAAAGCGAACACTTCCTATACAAAAGTGTCAAGTTCACAATGAAGGAATTAATGTTTTTTGCGATTTTTCCGATACTTGCCATCAGGTGGGTTGAGCTTCAAAAGGATACTGATCTCGTGAAAATCCATAGCCTCCGTCGAAAGTTTTAGGCAGATATACATACATACATTAAAAGAGACAGGTGGAATTTATATTATAACTAGCGGGGCTACACGGCGTTGCTCGGGGCCGTATAAACAATGAGAAAATTGAATTTGGTTTTGTAATATATTTGTTATTCTTATGAGAGAGGAATTTTGTATGTTTATGTATCATTTGTTATTTAGAACAAAAGAATATTTTACCTACATAAGACGGGTATTACACATATGAAATAATTGTATCTTACCTAGGGTATGTAATTTACAGCATGTATATGAAAGGACGAGTAATATACAACACATTTATCTCATCAAATCCCAAGCGATGCCAGGTATTTTACTAATATATATTCTCGCCTATTTCATTCAATCTCGGGCAACGCTGGGTGTTTTGCTAGTATATATCTCAATCAATCTCATTAAATCCTGGTTGACGCAAGGTATTCTATTAATATATATTTCAATCAATCTAATTCAATCAAAGGCAACGCCAAGTATTCTGCTTGCATACATTTGCATGTATCTCATTGAATCCAGGGTGACTCCGGGTAATTTGTAAGTATACATGTGGACGTATCTCGTTAAATCCCATAATTATTGGATTGTTACAAATTTTGACAATTTAACCCACATTATCGCTCACCTGTCTAAAATAATAACTTTGAGACATTGTCTTCGCTGGTTTTTCATTACGAACACATCATCCAAATAACTTACATTTAATCCGTTTTTATATTTTTGGGGTATGTTACTAATTTACACAACCATGTCCCATGATTTAACTTACATTATCGCCGCCACTCTTACTAAAATAAAAAAAACTTTGATACATAGGCTGTGGTATGTTACTAATTTCGACTATCACTTTTCATGAGTAAATCCACATTATCTCCCCCTTCTATCACAAAAATAATAACTTTAAGACATGGTATGGCTGGTTATTTCATTAAAAACCCACCAAAGAAGTAAGTCACATTATATCATGTTTCATAATTCTTGGGTATGTTACTAATTTCGATGATTATTTTTATTGAAGTAACCAAAATAATCGCGACCTCTTACTAAAATAATAACTCCCATACATTGTCTGGTCTGTCTACTTCATTACGAATACACCAATCAAATAACTCACATTTCAGCATTTTTCATCATTTTTGGATATGTTGCTAATTTCAGATGTCATTTTTTCTGAGTTCAATCACAGAATCCCTCACCTCTTACTAAAATAATACCTTTGAGACATTTCTGGACTGTTTGTTTTCATTACAAACACATAAATAAAATACCTCACATTTCATCATTTTTTATAATTCTTGGATATGTTATGAATTTCGACAATCAAATTTTATGAGTACGCACATCTAATCCCCCAATTCTTTCTAAAATCATAAATTTGCTACATGTAATGGTCTGTTTATTTAATTGTAAACACACAAATCAAATAACTAAAACTTCATTTTTCATAATTCGTGGATATGTTACTAATTTCGACAATAAATTTCATGAGTTAATCCACATTATCGCCACCTCCTATCACAAAAATAATAAATTTCACATATTGTATGGCTGATTTTTTCATTACAAACACACCTATCAAGTTACTCACATTTGACCATTTTTCACAATTCTTCTATGTGTTATTAATTTCGACAATTATTTTAATGAAGTAACCCAAATAATCGCCCCTCTCTTTAACCGACACGATCCCCTTCCTCTTACAAAAAATAAGGACATTGATACACTTCTAGCCTGTATATTTCATTACGAACACACCAATCAAATAACTCACATTTAATCATTTTTCATGATTCTTGGATATGTTACTAATTATGTTTACAATCATTGTTTATAATTTAACCCACATAATCGACCCCCTCTTAATAAATACTAACTTTGAGACAATAGCTGGTCTGTTAATTTCATTATAAACACACCAATCAAATAACTTACATATAATAACTTTACATAATTCTTGGATATGTTACTAATTTCGACAATAGTTTTTCATGATTTAACCCACATAATCCCCTCTCCTCTTGCTAAAATAATAACTTGAAGACATTGTCTCTGGTTATTTCATGATAAACACACCAATCAAATAACTCACATTTTATCATTTTTCACTTTTCTTGGATATGTTACTAATTTCGACAATCATTTTCAATAGTGTAACCCACATTATCGACATCCTCTTTTATAAAATTTTAACTTTAAGAATATATCTGGGCTGTTCATTTCATTATAAACAGACCAATCGAATAACTTATATATAATCACTTTTCATAATTCTTGGATATGTTACTAATTTCGACAATCGTTTTTATAATTTAACCACATAATATCCTTCCTTTTGCTAAAATAATTATTTTGTGACATTGTCTGGCGTGTTATTTCATTACAAATACACCAAAAAATAACTCGCATTTCCTCAGTTTTCATAATTCTTGGATATTTTACTAATTTGGACAATAATTTTTCATCGAATTCAATCCACGGTATTCTCCTAGTAAATATCCCATCTATTACATCGTATCACATGCAACGTCGGGTATTTTGCTAGTACATATATCCACCTTTCTTATACAGTCGCCGGCAACGCTGGGTATTATGCTAGTAGATATATCCAGCTATGAAGCCATATCAAAGAGCGTTAACTGGCATAATATTACAATGATTGCATATTAATCTAATGGTATTTGACAATGAAGCTACATACAAGGAAGGTCACTTGCATATTATAACAATGATTGTATATTAATCTAATCGTATTTGAAAATTAAACTACATCCAATGGAGGCCACTTGCGTAATCTAATGGTAGTCGACAATGAGGTTACATCAAAGGGAGGTCACTCGCATGTTACAACAATGATTGTATATTAATCTAATGGTATTCGGCAATGAAGCTACATCCAGGGGAGTTAACTCGCATATTATAACAATGATTGCATATTAATCTAATGAAATCTGACAATGAAGCTACATCCAACGGAGGTCACTTGCATATTATAACAATGATTGTATATTAATCTAAATGAATTCGAGAACAAAGCTACATCCAAGGGAGGGCACTTACTATTATAACAATGATTGTATAATATTCTAATGGAATCTGACAGTGGAGCTAAATCCAATGGAGGTCACTTGCATATTATAACAATGAATGTATATTATTCTAATGGAATTCTAGAATAAAGCTGCACTCAATGGAGGGCAATTACATGTTATAACAATATGTGTATATTAATCTAATCATATTCGACAATGTAGCTACACTCTAGGGAGGTCACTTGCATATTATAACAATGGTTTTCTATTATTCTAATGGTATTCGGCAAAGATGCTACATCCAAGGGAGGTATGCCTACATTAAAGAGGGCTTCCCATGTGGCAGGGATATCTCCAGAGAATACCATAATTTACCATATATGTGCTTCCGGGTTGCACTTGTTTACACCACCGCATTTATATTTTCCCTATATCGCCCTCACAACTCTCTTTAAGAGTATATCGGAGAAAATTGAGCACATCCTGTCTGCTCATCGCTCGGCTAACATTCACATTTGCGGTGACTTTAATGTCCATAATGTGGAATGGCTGACCCACTCAAATAAGACTGATGATGCGGGGAGGTTCTGTTATGATTTTGCCATTGCCTATGACCTCACTCAGATTGTCCGCTAGCCCACCCGTGTTCCCGATACTACCGGTCAGTACGCAAGCATTTTAGACCTTTTTCTATCCACTTCCCCTGAGATATGCTCATATTCCGTTCTATCTTCTCTGGGATCCTCCGACCACTGCGTCGTATCAGTCAAGATAAAAATGAAATATAATAAATCTACAGACGTACCACTCCACCTTACTGTATACCGATAGTCTATGGCGGATTGTGATAGCTTCCGTACATTCATATCTGATCTATCTCTCCATTCCATGTTTAAAAAGGATGTGTCCTCTGACCGAATGGTTACTTGTAGGCATAGACCAATTAATACCATCCAAAATATTCCAACAAAAACCTAACAGCCAGCAATGGTTCTCCCCTGAATGTGCTGCTGCCATTGCACACAGAAATCACTTTTTCCGTAGCTACCAACATAATAGATGCACTGAAACTAAAGCTGCTTTCAGGACCGCCAGCAACCACTGTAAAAGAATAATAAAAAATGCAAGAGAACTATATGCTTAATCTGTTAAATCCAAAGTAGCTGAGAAGCGGCTTGGTTCCTACCAGTTCTGGCAAATAACAAATAGGATCCTGAACAGAAACGTGCGTTCTATCCCAACCATTATCAATGGACTAGAGGTTATCTCGACAGAATCCGAAAAAGCCAAACTATTTTCCAAAAACTTTGCGGCAGATTCTACCCTGTGCGACGAAGGCCATCAACTCCCCATATTCCCCCCTATAACAGACAACACGCTATGCAACATACAAATATATGTGCGTGAGGTCGCCAAGCTAATCAATAACCTTTACTCCAGTAAAGCAACTGGTCCTGACGGTATTCCAATTATAGTGTAAATAAAAATACAACCAGAACTTACCAAACTGTTTAAGCGTTGCCTTAAGGAGAAGTGCTTCCCAACACCCTGGAAAACCTCATCAGTATGCTCTGTATTTAAGAATTCAGGTGATAAGTCATCCCCCTCTCAGTACAGACCAATAAGTCCCCTGTGTGTCATGGGTAAGTTGCTGGAATCCACAATAAATAGAGAAGTAGTCAACCACCTCAAAAGAAATAACATTCTTAGCAACACGAAATATGGTTTCAGTTCTGTTAGATCTACAGCAGATGTGCTAACGGTAATATCTCATAGGATTAGCGAATCTCTCGACAAAGGCTTCATTTCTAGGGCAATTGCTCTCGACATATCAAAGGCCTTTGATAAGGTTTGGCATAAAGCCCTACTACACAAGGTTTTCAGCTACGGTATAGCTGGAAATGTTTTCTCGATCATTAAATCATTTCACTCAGATAGGCTCATAAGAGTAGTGGTTGACAGGCAGAAATCAGAGGCCCACAGTATTAATGCTGGAGTCCCTCAAGGGTCCATACTGGGCCACACTATCTTTCTGATCTACATTAATGATCTCACAAAACACATACTAAAATATTTCGTTGGCATCTATGCTGATGACACGACCATCTATGGCAACACATCAAAGGCTATAAATGATGATGTTCTCTCTGATTCTCTCTCCTCTGATCTTGAGCGCGTGGTTCAGTGGGGAAAGAAGTGACTGGTTACCTTTAATGCATCTAGGACCAAGCTCCTATCTCTACATCATAAACGCTCTGATCCCCATCTGGCATCAATTGAAATGGATGGCTCTCGTCTAGGGGAGCCCCATGTTTTGATAAGCTTCTGGGTTTGACATTTACTCATCTTAAATAGAACGCATACATAAAGCCTGTGGACAAGGTCGCTAGAATATGGTGGGATCCTTCTACCGTTCCAGAAGATATCTCACTGCTCATGCAATTCTCTATGTATATAAGAGCCAAGTACGTCCAAAGATGGAGTGCTGCTGCCACATCTGGGCGGGAGCTGCTAAAAACAGCCTATCCTGTCTTGACAGAGTACAAAATAGACTTCGTGGCTTGGTGGGGGATGCCCTTTTCTCTACCCTGCAATCTCTCTCCCACAGAAGAGACGTAGCTAGCCTGTCGTTTTCTCTCGTTATTTCCATGATAAGTGCTCGTCTGAGCTCTATTCTCTGGTATCCCCGCGCCAATCTTTTTCAAAAAACACCCGACTAGCTGAAACCACCGTCAATAATTTTCCCCACTCCTTATCTGTGCCTAAATCAAAACGTAGATTCCATGAACAAATCTTATTTTTTAGAACCACACGCCTGTGGAACGCTGTTCCTCTTGCCTGTTTCCCTCCCGACTTCAAACTGGATGTCTTCAAGTCCAACACAAAGAAATTCCTGATGAACCGCCCCCCTAAGTAATGACACCTTACCAATTCTCCAATACTATTTCTACACTATCCCTTTGATTAGTTTGCACACCATAACTCCTATTATCGAGTGGCCATTGGGCCTTGATAAGTGGTGAACTCCATGTAAAAAAAGGGCACTTACATATTATGGCAAGGATTGTATATTGTTCTCATGAAATTTGACAATGACGATACATCCACGGGAGATCACTTGCATATTGTAACAATGATTGTATATTAATCTAATGGAATTCGACAATGAGGCTACACCCAAGGGAGTTCACTCGCATATTATAACAATGATTGTATATTAATCTAATAGAATTCGACAATGAAGCCATACCCAAGGGAGGCCACTAGCATATTATAATGATTGTATTATTCTAATAGAATTTGACAAAGAAGGTACATCCAAGGGAGTTTGTAAGTTAACTACCTTGGATGTACCTTCTTTGTCAAATTCTATTAGAATAATACAATCATTATAACAATTATTGTATATTAATCTAATGGTATTCGACAATGAAGCTACATCCAGGAGAGGTCACTTGCATATTATGAGAATGATTAGATATTAATCTAATGGTATTCCATAACAAAGCTACATCCAAGGAAGGTCACTTATATATTATGACAATGATTGTATATTATTCTGCTAGTATTCAACAATGAAGCTACACCCAAGGGAGGCCACTTACGTATTATGTAATGATTGTATATTAATTTAATGGAATTCGATAATGAGGCTACACCCAAGGTATTTCATTCGCATATTATAACAATGATTGTATATTAATCTAATGGAATTCGTAAATGAAGCTACACCAAAGAGGGGTCACTTGCATATTATAATGAGTGTATGTTATTCTAATAGAATTTTACAATGTAGCTACATCCAAGGGTGGTAACTTACATATCATAAAAATTATTTTATATTAATCTAATGGTATTCGACAATGAAGCTATATCCAAGGGAGGTCACTTACATATTATGACAATGATGTTATAGTAATCTAATTGAATTCGACAATGAAGCTTCATCCAAGGAATGTCACTCGCATATTATAACAATGATTTTATATTAATCTAATGAAATTCGAGAATGAAGCAACATCCAAGGGAGGTCACTTGCATGTGATAACAATGATTGTATATTATTCTAAAGGTATTCGAGAATGAAGATACATGCAAGGGAGGTAACTTGCATAGTATAACAATGATTGTATATTATTCTGATGGCATCTGACAGTGAAGCTAAATCCAAGTGAGGGCACGTGCATATTATTACAATGATTGTATATTAATCTAAATGTATTCGAGAATGAAGCAACATCTAAGGGAGATCACTTACATATTATGACAATTATGGTGTATTAGCCTTATGGTATACAAAAATGACGCTACATCCAAGGGAGGTAAATTGCATATTAAAGCAATGATTGTATATTAATCTAATGCAATTCGACAATGTAGCTACACTCAAGGAAGGTAACTTGCATAGTATAACAATGATTGTATATTAATCTAATGGAATTTGACATTGAAGCTACACTTGCCCATAATAACAATGATTGTATATTAATATAATGGAATTCGACAATAAAGCTACACCCAAGGGAGGTGACTTGCATATAATAAGAATGATTTTATATTAATTTAATTGAAATCGACAATGAAGCTACATCCAACAGAGGTCACTTGCATATAATAACAGTGAGTGTACATTAATCTAATGGTGTTCGACAATGAAGCTATATCCAAGGGAGGTCACTTGCATATTATAACAGTTACTGTATATTAATCTAAATGAATTTTACAATGAAGCTACATCCAAGTGAGGTCACTTGCATATTATTACAATGATTGTATATTAATCTAATGGAATTCGACAATGAAGCTACACTCGAAGGAGATCACTTGTATATTGTAACAATGATTGTATCTAAATCTAATGGAATCTGATAAAGAAGCTACACTTGCATATTATAACATATATACTGCGCAAACACCATCTAAATTTTTCAAATCGGACATATACTGCACAAGCATCTTCAAAATTGTCAAATCGGACCTATGATGCACAAGCACCTTCAAAATTTTCACATCGGGCCTATACTACACAAGTACCTTCTAAAATTTTCAAATCACCTTCAAGTCACTACAAAAAATCACTACACAAGTACCTTCTAAAATTTTCAAATCACCTTCAAAAGGGTCAAATGGGACCTATACTGCACAAACACCTTCAAATTTGTCAAATCGGACCTATAATGCACAAGCACCTTCAAAATTTTCACATCGGACCTATACTGCGCAAGCACCTTCTAAAATTTTCAAATTGGACATATACTGCACAAGCACCTTCAAAAGTGCTAAATGGGACCCATACTTCACCTAAGTCATACAATCCCAGGCGACGCTTGGTATTCTGCTAGTAAACATCCACCTATGTCATACAATCCCAGGCGACGCTGGCTGTTCTGCTAGTGCATATACACCTACTTTATTTAATCCTGGGCTATGCCGGGTATTTTGCTAGTACAGATATCCACCTTTGTAATCTATCCCGGGCGACGCTACACATTTGGCTAGTACATATATCAACCAATTTTTTTCCAATCCCAGGTGTCGCCGAGTGTTCTGCTAGGAAAAATTCCATGAATTTTATCCAATCCCAGCCATGGCGGGTAATCAGCTAGTATATATGACGTGCTAGTGCTATGCTATACAATTCAGGACGCCGCTGGGTATTTTGCTTATACATATACACCAATTTTATCCAATACGCATGTTTGTTTATTTTACTTGGTCTTTTGGCTAAGATCAAAGTGTAGTATCTGTTATAAGAAATAAAGCGGTTTCATCTTTCGCCCCCCTCCCACTAACTCATATTATGCCTCCCACATTCCTCCCTCTAAATAGAATTATTTAATATACGAAAAATATATAATACGCGTCTTTTTTATTGTCCGCGAAGGGATCGGCCACCGGCTCTTTAGCCAGGTTTAAGGCTTTTCTTTCACGTCTGCAAGGACCAGACACCCTCCTTTGGGGAGTCAGGACCTTGTTTTATAGTCTAAGTTTAGTTTTAAGTAGATTTAAGTAGTCTTAAGGTTTTCTTCGTTTCTCCCTCTCTCTGGGAGGAATGTCTACTTCTCCCTCTTAATTAACTAGCGGCACTCTGACCCGCTAGTCTTTGTCTTCCTTTGCTGCTCTCCCATTGGATCGAGCAGACCGGGTGTCTTTGTCGCTTCCTGTTGGGGTTGTTTGTGGGAAGGGTTTTGGGGTTAATACCTCTTCGTTTTTGCCTTCTCTCTTGGCAGAGATGCCTTTCCCTCTCCTTCCTTAATTGCGGCGCGGCACTCTGACCCGTAGTCTTTGTCTTCCTTTGCTGCTCTCCCGTTGGATCGAGCAGACCGGGTGTTTTTGTCGCTTCCTGTTGGGGTTGTTTGTGGGAAGTGTTTTGGGGTTAATACCTCTTCGTTTTTGCCTTCTCTCTGGGCAGAGATGCCTTTCCCTCTCCTTCCTTAATTGCGATGCGGCACTCTGACCCGCTAGTCTTTGTCTTCCTTTGCTGCTCTCCTGTTGGATCGAGCAGACCGGGTCTCTTTGTCGCTTCCTGTTGGGGTTGTTTGTGGGAAGGGTTTTGGGGTTAATACCTCTTCGTTTTTGCCTTCTCTCTGGGCAGAGATGCCTTTCCCTCTCCTTCTTTAATTGCGACGCGTCACTCAGACTCGCTAGCCACTACTTTGGTCTATCTTCTCTGCTCTCCCCCCGCAAGGGGGGATAGATCTGACTAACACGACTTCCCCGCGAGGGGAGATCAAACCTCTTTCTCTCTTTGCCCCTGGCCACCCCCTCCATCCCCTTTGTCCCCCCGTACAATTTTATTTTCTCCTCCCTCCCAGGCCTGGTCTGCGTCAGCGACCAACACTCCCTCCACAATGCCGAACAGGCGGGGATTACCACCCCAAAAAGGGAGTAAAATCCCAGCCCCGGGCCAACGAAGAGGAAGAAAAACTGGCAGAGCGGACGATTAGCAAAGTAGGGCCGCAGCCCGTGGCGACCTTGGAGAAAATTAGCGGGGTAGGGCCGCAGCCCGCGGCGACCCTGGGCACTGCAGCACCAAGTATGGAGTCAGCTCCCCGTGAGGACCACTCCACATTAGTGAAGACTGGGAGTGAGGAAAAACTACCACAGCCCGTGGTAACTGGAGCCCCGCACTACCCTACATCAAGGCAGGAAGAAGCCTTGGTTGTGGCTCCCCAGGAGGGGAGCAACACACCCCAGAAGAGAAGGAAGGAGCCAAAAAGGGAAGCCAAAGTCACTGAGAAAGACAGCCCTCAAACGACTAAGGCACTCCTCTCTCAAACTTCTTCCGATAACGAGTGTCCTGCTCCCCCAGAGGTCAACTCCACCCAAGGGGAGAATATACAATGAAAGGATTCCGCGGAGGGTACCTTGGACTTCATAAACTCAACAATTGAGTCCATTAAGGTCCTCTTCGGGGAAGCCGAAAACAAAGACCAGTTAGCTCCTCAGGCGGTGAGTCGCCCTAATTCACCAGCTCCTGTCACGAAGATCACCAAAGCTGGGTCAGCAGGATCAATATCCACAAATGATGACAAGGAGGGAGAAGCCCGAGACACAGAGGCTAGCCAACTTATCAGCAAGGAATGGCCATCTCTAACTTCCCAAAGCCAAGAGGCAACTGTTAAGCAGCCGCAGAAGCAGAAGCCGGAACACTTAAGCCTCAGACCGAACCAGACAAAAGAATCATCTTGGGGTCCACAATCCCAGATGACAATCCCAGATGACTCCAGACGAATATAGGGAGCTATTTGAATCCACCTACAAAAACTTCACGGACGGCAACACCATTCAGCCACTCCCGGGGTCCGTTGAAGACATGAAGAAGAGAATAGTCTCCCTGATTACGTCTGACTGCAGAACCAAAAGCCTGGCGGGTATCGGTAAAGATACCATGGTAGACTTGCTACTGGATCTTAAAATCCCAGTTAGGTACGTTTGCCGGAAAAGCTTCGCCAGGTATGACATATTGCTCCCAATACAGCAAGAGGCGGAAGACATCGCTAAGAGGTCACAGTTCCGGTCCAAAAATATAAAACTCCAGGTGGAATATATGAACCGGAGAAAAACATCAGTGTCTGTGTTGAACGTCCCCTACTTCCTGGAACCGAAACATATAGGGGCGGTTTTTAGCCAATATGGCGATGTGGAGTCGGTGGTTCCTGTTAAGGGCAGTAGAAACATCCCCACTGGAGAGTACAAGCTCGAAATGCGCCTTAACAGGTATCAATTTTATAAAATATCGGCAACACTGAGATGTGAGGAGGGAACCCTCTCTATCATTGTAGAGGGCAGGAAGCCTATTTGCTGGCAATGTCAGCAGCAGGGCCATATGGCCAAGGATTGCCCTAAAAAAGTCCAAGCCAGGGTACCAGCAAAAACCGCAGCTGAGAAAACCAGTGTCAACACAAAAACATGAACGGCAGCCACAACAAAGGCAGCAACAACAAAGTCAACAATGCCAGTTTCCAGTGACGGATGGACCACAGTCAACCAACAGTCGAGGTGCCGATAGCTGACACCATTACATCAATCGACACGAAACAGTCCATCACAAAGACGCAGTGTAGCAATGTGGAAGGCGCAGCTTCCAACACAGGAAAGAGGAAGTTGTTGGAGTCCGAGGAAGAGACGGTGTGGGCGGAGGAAGCGACAACATCCAACACCGAGCGAAAAGAAAGAAGAGAACGGAAGGCCAAGAGGAAGAAAGCCTGGGAAGACTCGCTCAGCCCCCTGCGCAGAAATTCCTCCAACAACTCCAAAAGCGAGGGGCCGGAGGTCAAGGTGTCAGACGTCCCTCAGCCTCCCACTCGCATGCAAGTCGAAACGAGCTCTCCCACCTCTAGTAAGAACCACTCCCCAGTTCGGAACATCCAAGAAGTAGACGTTCCAGTCAATAATAAGGAGGTGGAGGTACCTGGTGAGAGGAACAAACGCAATGACAAGTCCTTGCCCACGGTGCGTACGGAACGGTCACGAAAACTACCGTTCCTACCGGGGGACAGGATTTGATAGCCTGACGATTTTCAACCTTTCCCGGACTTCAAAGGCAACCAGAGGTCGCAACTAGTCAGGCTAAACCAATGTGAGGTCGTCGGGGGAAAAAGAGTTGCCGATCCCAGAAATTTCTCCGACGCCCCACGTCTAATGACCTTTGTCAGGACAGACAAAGGTAAGAGGACCAAGGCTCTATGGAAGATGGTGAGAGCAGCGAAGGAGGCATTCAACGATGTGCGTCTGGTTGAGGAAGATCATCCCTCCCTGAAGCAGCTGGCAGCAAAAAGTGAAAGTAGGATCCCTCTTTATGTTCACCCTTCTTTTTACAGGGCATTAAAGTTAACTTTTCCCTTGGACGTGGGTGGTGTGGCTAGAGGCGGACAAGTTACGTCCGAACTGCTTACAGGTAGCCTCGGCCAAGCCTGCCACGTCCTAACTCCTGAAGATTTTAGTCCTGTTTGTGACACTGTCTAAATGTTTTAATCATGTCTTTGAACCTAGCTACATTGAATGTGAGGGGCATGAGATGTCGAAGCAAAGCCTCGCGGTTGCTGAGAGATCTGGTGTCCCTTAAGGTAGATATCGCAGCTATTCAGGAGACCCACTTTGTTTGTGACGGGGATTGTCAGGTGCTAGCAGGCGAATTCAGTGTCTACTCAGCATATGGCAATACCCATAGTCGTGGAATCTCCTTGTTAGTTAATCGCACCCTGGCAGCGTCGGTGAAT